>NC_066338.1:419193-457568 GCF_022539315.1 Serinus canaria
ACCTTCCTTGCTGATGTTATGATGCATGAACCAAAGCCAAGTGATGTCTACTACTTAAGACAGATGTTCTAACTGCTTACTAGAATATGTTCTTACTGTTTTAAAGCAATCCCCCGAACATTAAGAACAAGAGATTACATCATGAAGTAATGAAGTGCTTTGGTTGAAAGTAAAATGCATTTGAAGGAAATGGGTTTGGGGGCGAGCACAGCAAGAGCTCAGTTCTTGTATTTTGGGATAGTAAGGATTTAGGGGAGGAAACAAAACTGTGGTGAGTTTTACTCTTGAGTTGATTGCTCTTTCACTTTGAATTAACTGCTTTGCATGTCAGCTTACCCATCACTATCACTATCAATGAGAAGAATACTGTCTTCCTTCCTGCCCAAAGGATGTTTCATTATGCCTGTGATGTCAGGGACTTAAAAGCGAAAAACATTGGGATTGAAAGGAAGTACCTGCATGCCAGAAGGTAACTGTAGTGAGCTGTGTTTCCTCCTCAGCTTCACTGTGATAGTAGAATTTGAATGAGCAGTTCCAAAACTGCTAATTAAATTGAGATGAAATATCTATTTAAATATCTTATGAGATATGTCTGGTGACATATCTCAATAGAGCAGTGTCCTAGGGTGACTTTATGATGCTTGTATCCCCAGCCATCTGTTCTGGTAATGCTGGATATGATATTCTCTGCCTTCAATACTGGTTCTGAGAGCAATGGTGGAGAAGAGAAAAGCTTGGAAGTTGATACCAGAGACTGCGCCCCTTCAAAAGAAACACTTCTCCACATTCTGCAGTGCACTGTGTTGTCTGGGCACTGACGGAGCAGAACAGAGAGCTCATTTGCTTTTGAGTTGGTTTAGCTGGCTGAGGCAGAATTTTCCCTGGACTGGTTTTATTTTTTCCCTTTCCCTTTTCTTCGAACGTTTCGAATCTGCCCCAGACAAGGACCTGGGGAGTGCTGGGAGCTTGTACTTTGTCGCCTATGGGGGCATACTCTGGGCAGCAGCCTACCCCAGTGCTGGAGAGATTGATAACAGAGTGTGCACCCACAGGAGAGACTTTCTGATTTGTCGTCTCTTTAGAGCGGCAAATGAGTTTTGTCTTTTGGTATTGCTTATTTTTTGTGCTGGGGAGTGTTTTGCCTGTTAAATAAACAGATTTATCCCACTTCTCTCTGAGGAAATTTTCCCCAAACCAGTGGAGGGGAGGGGCCGTGTGGGTGCGCTTTCTTGGGCAGCGGGTCGGGGAGGGGAGCCTTTTTGAGGTTTTCTGTCAAATTTGCCCTAAACCAGGACAATCGGGAGATGCGACTTAGAGAATGATGGAATCACTTTGGTTGGAAAAGACCTTTAAGAACATTGAGTCTAAATGGAATTAACAAATGCAACCATCAAGAAGTGCTTTGCTGTTTGAAGAGGACATGGTTTGTCTGGTAAGCTTTGCAAGTATTTGTGTCACCCAAGCACACATGTCCAATGCATTACATGGGAATATGTTAAGAAACCTGTGCAGATCAACAGAGTGATTCTCAGAGTAGGATATTTGCATGTTTCATCTTTCTTCCTGACTTCTTCAAATGAATTCTTTTTAGAAAGTAATGATTGGAATTGTTACTCTTTTGACAGTTCTGAGTGTATTACTGACCTTTTTGGCATATGAATGCCAAAGGAGTTAATTCACTTAGTTTTTCAGATAAAGACCAAGATTTAGTGTTGCTTCAGCTGGAGGCAGAAACATTGAAATCCTCCCGCCTCCTTCTTAGTACCTAATTTCTATTACAAAATCAGGACACAATCTTGTCCCTTAAGGTCCAGTTAGCTCAGTTTATACCAACAGGGTGACATTAGCAGGGCTGACATTAGGCTGCACACAGAAGCCCTCAGTGTGCTGCTCTAGCAGAAAGTAATTCCAAGCAGTTGGACAATGCCAGTGCTGACTTTGGATCACCAGAAGAGTAGAACGAGACAGATTTAATGGAGAGGTGTCTGCAGAAAGTGGCCTGAAGAAGACAACAGAAATCCCAGCTGTGTGTTTACAGAAATCATTTGAATGCCATTTCCAGAAAAAGATCTTCAAATCTAGCTAGCTTTTTCTGCAGATTATTTGTAAACTATATGCATGACATGGACAGTTTCACTGAGCATCTGAAATACAGCTGTGTTTAAGTGGATTGAATCAGGGTTAGGAAGCAGCAGAATAAAGCTTTTCAGGAACACCTGACATCCAAGTCCCGCAGAAATAGATCCGTATTTTATGTCCTGATGTTTTTTAAAAGAATGGGTGACCATTTAGCTACCTCACAGTTTTCATCAGAAATACAAAGAAAATTTTAAATTCACATGTTTTATAGCTTGAATATTTTAATTTGTTTATTTCCTGCTTTCCAATGCAGTTCTACAAATATGATTAGGTAATGAGAACTCATGCTATATAAAACTATTTAATGCTATGCTTCCAAGTTAAGGCCATGTATTTCCTGGGACTGTTTCAGAAAAAAAGGCCTATCTGGATTCTCTCTTCTCCACGCTCATTATTCGATGAAACTCATTTCAATATTCTATTTTGACTTGACATGATGCAATATTATATTCAGAAATTCAAGGCTCTACTGTTAGATTGTTTACATGGTTTTCTGGCCATTCTGACTTTGCACAACCACCACTCTTTGCAGCTATATATTTTATGCAGTAAGGCATCACAGGGATCTGAGAGAAGTTTTAATGTGAAGCAGAACTAACATGCAAACTACACATGACATACTCGACATATTTCACTTCAGAAAGTTACAGTATGCTTAAACAGGATGAAATATGAAAGAAATATCTACAAGATATTTCCAAGATGTAGACTTAAGACATTTCTACATCTTGGAAATCTATTACCTGAACTTTGAGTCAGTTGACAGGACTCTGTCGAAAAGCAAATGTGAAGTCCAAGGAGAAGAGCAGATGGTGTATTGGGCTGGTGGACAGAAGATTGCCATGAAGGTTGATGTAAGCAAGATTGCATCCTATAAAGATAGCATCTGCTTCTGCTGGTGGCAACATTGAGAATTTGTGCCACTGGCCTAGTTTTCTTGGGACTTTTGAGCTGTACGCTCTTGAGGGCTTGCAGATGTGAATGAATCTGTCCTTTGATCTTTTCTTTCTTTTGAATGTCTATGACCGGTTTTGGTCTTGTGTACTGTACTGTATTGTTTTATAAACAGACATCTTTCCACTGTTTGAAAGCTGTAATTGAAAGGTAGATTGCAATTATGAGCTGGCTGTCAAAAGAATTAATTGTCTGCTTTAAGCAAACTAGCAATAGAAACATTCAATCCACTCCTGTGATACAGATTCATTTGGAATTTACAGGGTAATTTACATGAGTGGTTGTACTGCATGTGCAATAAATATGACTTGCTTGGTTTCTAATGATGATAACAGTCCTCTTTGTATTACTCTAAGAATTGAATCCACCATCATTCTTTTCCTATTATTATTATTATTGTGCTGTAAAGGAAAAAGTTTTTCACGAACCAAGGAGTAAAATGCATGCATTTAGCATCATTCTTGCAGGTAGTCCTCAATTCTAAAAAGACCTCTCAGAAGCTGCATCAAACGGGAAAGCTAGACAGATAGCAGAATGCAGAACCTGCCGTTTAGGATCGAGTACAAAATGACGCCCAAGAAATTCTTCATGGATGCTGCATAAGTACAAAGATGCCCTTATTTCAAGGTGAAAAATAGTCAATGTGAAACTTGTTCGATGAATAAAAAACTATGCTAATCAAGAGACTAGAGTACCCAATGTGCTACAAGGCTTTTTTGTACTTAACATCATTCCCTGTCACCGACATAGTTTATGAAAAATCCTTTACTTAGGAATTTTCCTCTCCTGAGAGCTGAGAAGCCTCAGGAACGGACTGTAAACAATTCTTATCTGCTGCTGTGGAATGCAACGGGGAGAAAGCTGTGATTGGCCCCGTCAGACTGTTTCCAATTAAGAGCCTATCACAATTCACCTGTCCAGCCTGTCTCAGGCTGAGAAGACTTCAGTTTACACATTCCTATTCTATTCTATTCTTAGCTTTGTAGTGAAATTCTTCTCTTTATTCTTTTAGTATAGTTTTTCTATCTTATATATCATATAATAATAAACCAAGCCTTCTGATACATGGAGTCAACTGTCTTGTCTCTTCCCTCATCCTGGGACCCCCAGAAAACCCTGTAACAAATGGTGACCTCCGAGTGACAAAAGGAGCACCACCACGAAAGGTGAACACCGAGGACAGAACTGAGAGATGGTGCCTCGAGTGAAGAAATCACCACAATTGGACCCTGAGTGAAGAAGAATTCTTCATTTGGTAAGCCCAGAGGAGCATTGCTACATTTGGGTGAACCCCGAGTGTTTAGCATTGATGGTCACCTACACCAGGGACCACAGGAGTGGCTTCTAGCCAGGAGCTGAAGAACTGACAATCCTGAAATTGGACAGAGTTCACAGCCGAGGCTGGCCACAGAGAGAACCTTTCGGAAAGTCTCCGAGACGAGATGTCCGGGAGTCTTCGCGGCACAGAGCAGCCTGCTGAAGCCCAGAGGACACTGTTGCAAGGTACTGTTTACACTGCCCTTCCTGAAAATGCTGCCCTTCGTGTGAGGCAGATTCGGTTATGGCAGAGGGTGCCTATGGAGATGGAGGTTCCATTCTCTCCCTCAGAGGAGAAAATTATTGACCTCTGGCGAAAATGGGGTGATGAGGACAGCATTCCTATGCTAACGACACATTTCTATGAGTTTTTCCGGTGGGCAAAACACCATGGCTTTTTCTCTGATGTGCTGTATGCCTTTGACTCATATGTTTGGGAATGCATGGAATTCATTATCAGAGGTCTTGTCTACCGGGGACTCGGTTTTCCTTCGATCTACCAGCATTTCAGAACTCTCTTCCCAGTTTTGAAACGGAAAGCATTAGCATATCAGTGGATTGCAAATGCACGGGGTTTGTCTCCCTTCTCGCTGGAGCTGGAAAAAGGCAAGCCTGTCCGAATCCGCTGCCTGGAAATCTCCAGCCCCCCCGAATCGGAGCGGGGGGGTGACGCTTTGCCCGCGGCAGAAGAGAAGTTTTTTTCTTCGACCTTGGAGCAGGCGCCGACGGACCTGCCTCCCCCCCCTCAGAGGGGAGGTGGGTTGGCTCTGTCATCTGAACCGGGGCCAAGGGCCCCACCCCTGCCCGCCCCAGAGGAGGGGCCGGTCCCTGCAGCCCCTCCCACAGGCCCGCCTCTGGCCGGGGTGGATCCATCGCTTCCAACAGAGCTTGTCGGCGGTTCCGGGACGAAAGCACCGCCCTCCGAGGCTTCGCCCGCGTTGCTAGGCGACACACTCAACAGCAGCGACGATCGACGGCAGCCCGTCCTGGAGTTGGGACCTGCAGCCTCTCCCGCGGGCCCGCCTCCGGCGGGGGTCAGTCCCACGCCGTCCGCGCCAGTCCCTCCCGCGCCCGACCCTCCAGCAGAGCCCATACGGGCTCCGACCGCGGCGGCTGCCGCGGCACCCGCGATCAGCCGGGACCCTCCCCCGAGCTTTTCGGGCTGTCCCGAGGCTGCCCCTGCGAGGGGAGCTGGGACGGGGGAAGGGGACTCAGGCTTGCCCCTCCGTGGGGGGGATGTGGCTAGGCAGCTGATCGCAGGCTCGGACCGCCTGCTTGCTTTTAATCTCGGTGTTTTTCGCGGGCTGACCCCGGTCTTGTTCGGGGTTTCCTGCTGGGGGTTGGAATGCCTGACTCCCCCTGCGCGCCCTTGCGGCGTGGGGGAGGGGGCTCCTGAGCCGTCTGCCTCCGGTCCCCAGCCCACAGGGGGTGGTGCCGAGGGACAGACAGAGGGAACGTCTTCTGCATTTACGATGCAGACGTAGGAGACACAGTGCAAAGTGAGCATCGCTCATCTGCTGTGGGGACAAAGCACCCCCAGACATGGGGTGTGGTTCCCTGGGAAAGCTTTTCTTCCCCAGCTGCTGGTCTGCGTCAGTTCAGCGGGGCTGAAGCGTTCGGTCACTCATGCTGCTAGGATATCGGCAGCTGTGTGCCGGATTGAGAGAACACAGAGCCCGCTCCGTGGGCGGGGTCTGGGCTGTTTGGCTCGGTTCCCTGGGCCAGGGCCTCCCTGCCAGCGCCTGTTGGGTTTGGGGGCTTTGCTTTCCCCGTTGGGGCCTGGGCCACCGTTCTGTGAGCCAGGTCTGGGGTCCCTGTTCCCTCCACGGGGGCCGGGGCCCCCGCAAACGGTGGCTGGTGCACCAGCCTGTTTGGGGCCTCAGTGGGCTATTGTCTGCTACTGCTCTTAAAAAAAAAAAAAAAAAAAAAAAAAATTAAATAAAAAGGGTTGAAAGAGCTAGCAGCTCAGAAAATTTTGCAAGCCTGTTTCAGGACCAAAAGGGACTTTTCAGCACTGTCAAAGAAGAACATCTTCAGTTTGGACTTTTTCCTAAAACTCAGCTATTTGGACTTGAAGCAATGAACTTTCCTGGGACTGTTTTTGCATTTTCTTCTATTTTAAGATTGTTTTGGTGATGTGATGGGAATTTGGTTTTTGCAGGTGAAGAGTTTCCCTGATGGTTCCACACCAGAATTTGATTGACCTTTTGATTTCATTTTCTTTATATTTTTCTAAAATTAAAAGGGTGAGATGTCACCGACATAGTTTATGAAAAATCCTTTACTTAGGAATTTTCCTCTCCTGAGAGCTGAGAAGCCTCAGGAACGGACTGTAAACAATTCTTATCTGCTGCTGTGGAATGCAATGGGGAGAAAGCTGTGACTGGCCCCGTCAGACTGTTTCCAATTAAGAGCCTATCACAATTCACCTGTTCGGCCTGTCTCAGGCTGAGAAGACTTCAGTTTACACATACCTATTCTATTCTTAGCTTAGCTTTGTAGTGAAATCCTTCTCTTTATTCTTTTAGTATAGTTTTTATATCTTATATATCATATAATAATAAACCAAGCCTTCTGATGCATGGAGTCAACTGTCTTGTCTCTTCCCTCATCCTGGGACCCCAGAAAACTGCTGTAATAATTCCCAGCATGAAAAAGTACTATTTTTATTGTAGATTGTTTAGGAGTGCACAACAGATTGGAAAAAATGTGCTTTTGTTTTTTCTATTTATAAGAACTGTGTATCATTCTAAGAGATACTAGAAACAGGTTGTTGAA
Organism: Serinus canaria; assembly: GCF_022539315.1. Lineage (NCBI taxonomy): Eukaryota > Metazoa > Chordata > Aves > Passeriformes > Fringillidae > Serinus > Serinus canaria. The sequence goes on from NC_066338.1 coordinate 426,382, forward strand.
AACAATGTTGTTTTAAAGGTTAATTCTATGCCTTGGTTGCATTCTCTTCTCACTAGTTCAAGAGCTCAGACTTACCTGCATTCTAATGCTTTTTTATATTCCTGATGGCACGGCTTAGACATCCTTGTCTCTATTACCATCATGATTTCCATATCAAGTGATGAGAATTTTTCTTCATGATTGGTGAAGTTAAGTGTCATAACATTAATGTCAATTCAATTTGAAGGGTTTTTTCAAAAGGAATTTCTTCCTTCCTAATGAAGGAATCTCTTACTTCTTAATGAAAACCATTGGCAATAGCAAACCTACTCAGTTTTTCAGGAAGTGATATAATACACCTGTAGAGTACAAAGTTCTGCAAGTTGTTTTTTCACCAGAAGAAGAAAACCGCTGTTTTCGTCTTCTATCACCGTAGACTTTATTCAAAACCTTTTTAATCCTTTGAATTTCTATTTATAGCTAATTACTATTCTACTAAGAAATGGCTGTACTTGTAGTAGGGAAACATCAAGGTGCAGTAATATTTTATCTTGAACAAAATTTGAAAAACCCCAACAGTTAAAAATGATATCTGAAAATGACGTCTGTAAGACTGTGGCAAGAGGGTTTTTCCAGAACAATGTGCAGTTCTTCCTAATTCTATTTTTCCCTCCAATTACTTTGTACACTAATATTTTTACGCAGTCTTCCAGCAGTGGCATGTTACTCCTGGGGTAGAGTATTGCCCTGCCAGCTTTGGAATTGACTCGAATGTAGTTGTGTTCAAATTTGCTGATGGGACAAGGGTTTTTTGCTGAACACACTTTAGCAAGCAAGAGAGCTTCTTGGTCTTCAGATGTTATGAGTCCCAGAAAAACTTGAATGAATGGTGACACGCCTCGTGTTTTGAAGAGAGATCAAAACCTTATTTCTGGGATCACCTCCCTTTTGGTACAGAAAGCGCACAGAGGGCTTTGAAGCAGCACTTTCAACCTCTTTACATTGACTAGGAAATCTGAGACAGAGCTTGCCCCAAGGTTTCTGCAAAAATGCTCTTTTGATGCAACTGTTAACCAGACAATATCTCTGGGAAAATTTGCAGGGGCAGAAAGCAAGCCCTTCCTGGGAAATCTACTGAAATGGTTCAGAAAGTATTCCCACTCACTGTTGCTAACCTCTGCTGTCTAGCTGTCGGATATGCTTGGGACCATGTTGAAATAATTCTAAACAATGTACTGAGGCTGCAATATTGAGTGAACATAGGTATTTTCCATATGTCTCATATGGAAAATATTTCTTTTGGTAAAAATAGTTCCACAGCAAACAAGAACAGCATGGTAGAAAAAAACCTACATCACTAGAAGGAAAATGCCCAGAATTCCTCTTTTGAAGTTACACAGAATCAATATTTTCTACATAAGTCTGTGAAACTTATGAAGAAGGAGGAGTACATTCCACCTGACTAGTGCACAAGTTCATGTTTCGAACTTACAAAAAACATACTATTCAAAGAAAAATGTTCTGTCTTGTGGAAAAGTAGCCCATTAGTAATTTTATCAAAGGTAGGATTAGATCAAGTTTTCCTACAAGACAGTAGCAGTACTATGAAAAGCCTTTTGGCATCTATTTGACTACACGAAACTTGAGCAAGCAGAAGTGTCTTTCCCTGCTGCAAGCTGTACTTCCTATTTGCTACTGCTGCTTAAACATTGTCGAAAGAAAACTTGTCAAAATAAGACTACTGTATACAAGCAACTGGAACTATCCATTGCATTCCCTCCAATTTGAACTAGAAAATATCAGACACACACTCTCGTTGAATATTCAAATGCATAGATGGAGTATACCATCACTAAGAAATGGGAACGCTGGACAAAGGAGCAAATGCAGATGAATTTCAGAGAAGGAAATTATTGGAGAGCTAACTGCAGTCCCTTGACTTTACAAGAAATGATGCCCAGTAAATCCCAACCTGAAACATAAAGAACTCTGTTTTTGAAATGGGTTGCATCTATGGTCCTCTGTTCTTCCTATATGAAGAAACTGTGTTTGGAATCAATCTTCCAAGTGGTACAGCTAAAGACCTTAGATACTTCAAAATTTGGGTTTTTTTCCAGAAGCAACTGTCTCAAAACCTCTTAAAACTGACTTTTCCCCTTAAGATGCCAAATTTTAAAAGAGCACCTTGTCATTTAACAGGGTATTCCAAACATCATTTCCAAATTTAGACTGAAAGTAACGCTCTTCCTATTTATCTTTCTTTTTTTTACAGTTGTCTGCTAACATAGGCAGCAAAGTAGAGAACAAACCACAGCTCTTTCTGGAGCATCTTGAACAAATGCCTTTTGCTTATGTTCCAATCTTTCACTTTGCCAAAATCCCTAACGATGAAGAAAAGGTTGTGAAGGCATTACTAGTAGTATTTTATGGAAATGTATGGGTGTGATTTATCAAGTAGAATTTCTATCACATAGGTGATACTTGGCAAATAGCAAATGAAGGGGTTTCTTTCAGCTCTCAGACTGATGTTACATGTCAGTACTTTAATAAAATGATAACAAGAAGGATATTGTTTAACAGTGAACTTAATTACAGCCCTACCCATGGACATCTGAATCTTAGGAAGAGACAGTGTCTGATTTAAAAAAAAAAGTAAGGAATTATCACAGTTTAAAGAAGCATATGATCATGAACACTGTGCTGATGGAACACAGCCTATTCATTGGCTGAAATGAAGCGGGTAGACAGGACATAGGAAATATTGTTTTGAGGATCAAATATTTATTTTCTAAAGTGATACTTACAGATAGTGAACTCACCAACTTCGATATTGCACAGTAGATAAGGGTACCTAACTTGCTGCTTCATGTTTTCCCTTGGAATCATCATCCAAGGGGATTTTCCCCTGCCTCTGTGAAAATGTGCCTACCTTTTTCACAATACTTTTGCAGCAGCATTGTTAAGCCTGATCAGCTGGTATGGAGGGTGAATTATCAGCAGCAAGGTGACTGGCCAGGGTCATTTGCTTCAATGGATTTTGATCTACCGCATATTTTGAAGACCTGCTTCAGCCCTGTTTGTTAAACACAGCCTTCAAATGGTGCTAAACAATTGTTCGGGCTTTGGACCGCATGAAAAAGTACCTTCTGGTGCCTGTACTGGGCCAGATACTCTTTATTCTCTCCCTCAACTTCTCCATCACCTCTCATCTGTTTCACATGAGCTATGTTCAAGGTCCACAGGCTACTTTTCACAGAATCTTCAGGCCTGATGCAGTAAGAATGATGAACAGAACGCAGCTGCGATGAATTTTCCAGTTTGGATAAAACCTCTTGTGCACACAAATCCCCCCATGCCCAGAAAAACCTTCACTAGTACTACTGTTCTACCTTAAACAGCAATTTAGTCTGAAAGAAAAGCTTTTGTCTGAGAGTATCTGAGAGATTTGCATGAAGCACAGGTATCTGACATATGCAATTTTGAATGTCATAAGAAAAAGAAAATGGCAAGGAGTTTTTAATGTTACCGGTTTTAATTTTCAATTCCATGCACTTTTTCAAAAAGTGTCAATCTCAAAGGCCATCAACAGGATTCAGTCATCTGTAAGTTAGTATTCATATCAAATGTGTTTCAAATCAAAAGAAGTTCAAACCTTTCCTCAAAGTCGATATGCTTAGATTAAGTATTTCTGATCTAGATTAGAAGAAAGGAAGACATTTTTTTGCTCTTGGGGTGCTGGAACGCTGGAACAGGTTGCCCAGAGAAGTTGTGTTAGTCCCATTCCTGAACGTATTCAAGGTCAGCTTGGATGGGGCTTTGAACAGCAACAAATGCCACCCTTGATGGTAGATAAACAAAGCTTGAATATAGAAGAAACTCAGATTGAAGTAGAGGAGCAAATTTTTTCTCAGCTCTTGGGGTAAATTCAAAGGGGTACAAAATTGCATTTCTCTGTCATTTTCACTACTGTAACAGAAAGGTTAATGAAAACTAATCAGGAGACAACAAATTTTAAAAGAGATGAGAACTACAACACCAAACACATGGGATGGGTTTCAACATGGGACACTCTCGGAGAGAAAATCAGTGTTGAAGTACAGAAGTACACTGTTGAAGTACAGAAGTACACTGTTGAAGTACAGAAGTTCCAAAGAAGGCGGCAAAATATCCTTCAGGACATTATTTATTGTAGTTCAGCCATTAGTTGGAACTGGTGTTTGAACCAGTGTGGATGTACCACACACGCGTTCCATGCACTGAAAAATTACTGCTCTCAATGAATAAGCAATGAGGATCAAAACTGATTGAAAGCGTCTTAAAAAAGTCAAGTATTTCACTGTAAATGATCTATGATGAAAATACTTATTTCACCTTAGTGAGGGACAAATAAATTCTTCCATACCATGATGGTTTAAAATTTTATAAACCAATGTTTTCTTCTGAAAAGACATCATCTAATATTTTCTTTTTTAGAAGAAAATATTCCTAGACATAGAACTAAATAATTTTAAAGGAACAAATGAAAGGAAAATATTCTGCACACAGAATTCAATGAAAAGCTGTGTTTTAAATATGAGGTAGATATTAAACCAACTTTGTGTACCAGATATTTGAAACAGTGCACCGGCTATTTTGCCCACAAAGAGAGGCATTTAGCATTTCAGTCTTTTCCAAGGTGTTCATGATCTGCTGTGCTGATCTCTGTGCATGCCTAGGTGTGTGCGGAATGGGGGGGCATGTGAAGGGGAGTGTCTATGTTTGCTTAACACTTAAAGTGGCAGATTCATGCCTCAGCTCCATCATTTTCTTTAGAAACTTCACAGAGAGTGGATATGAAGTTTCATATCCAAAAGATATTAATCAATTCCCAAGTCATCCATTTTACTCTACCTTGTAAATCACATGCTTTCTCTTATATTTTATCAAATATACTTTCAAGCCGCATGGAGGAATGAGAATGCGAAGAATCCCTCCAATGTCTTGCAACTTTTACGCAAAGAGATTTTCAAGAAGATCATCATTTCTCTTTTAAATACGTCTGGGACAGGCATGATGGTGGTGTCAACCTTTTGGAGTTTTTGTTGCTGGGTGAAATTGTGCGAAAGGACTGGTTTTTCCATTGACCAGTTACTGAATCAAGTGCATGAACACATTTAAAATTCAACTGGGGTTTCCTTTTTCTAGCAGACTACTTTGTCGCCCTGATTTTGTAAAACTTTGTAAAGCCTTCTGATGCTTATATTCTTTCAACAAACTTTCACACACACAATTCTGTAAATAACCTATGTTTTGCATTCTTTCATGGAGGTGGAGAGAATTGATGGACCCTTGGTCTGTCCAGTGGCATTGGAGAGGTGGCACTGTCACCCTCCAATCCACTGTCACCTTTGGAAAACTATAAATGTTGGAGTCAGAAAATAAAGGTTCTCTTTTTTTGTTCCCCTCGTGAGCAGAAGTGTCTGTGTCATCATTTCGTGCCTTATCTCAGCATCTGGTGAACCCTTTCGTGTGAATTTGAGACCTCGAGTGTCGCGCGGCCTTGCTGGGTGAGGTTGTATCCTTTCCCCCCCTTGCTTGCTTGGCGTTGCCTGCTGCTCTTATGAGAGATGGCAGCCTCTGTGAGTTCCTCGGATGATTCTGTTCTTTTAGAACTCTGGAAAGTTCTCCTCGACCGGAGGGGAGTTTCCCTTTCCTGGAGTGAGTTTGAGAGTCTGTTTCTGTGGGCCAGAGAGCAAGGGTTTTTTTCGGACCCTTTGGAGGCGCCCTCTAGGGAGGCGTGGTCTCGCATGGGGGATCGTCTCATGGTTGCTCTCCTTGACGATTGTTCGGTGGATGTGAGATCGCTGATGGTGCACTGGCAAAAGTTGAGTGACGTTTGGCGGGGGTCTCCTCGTTATAGCTCTCAGTGTTCCCTAGGGACCCCTTCTGTCTCGGATGTGGAGGAGGGGGAGTCTGATTTTCTGTATGACGCAGGACCCTCCCCCCCACCCCGAGAGGGATAGCTGGGGGGCAGCTCCGCCTCTGAGGGCGATGTCTGTTCCCCCGGGGTGGATTGGGCTCCTGCCCAGCTGGTCCCGAGCCCGGCGGGGGGTGCCCCGTGGGCATCTGGGGGCTCGGTGGAGCCGGGGGGTCGCCCTCGCCCCCTGGCGGGACGGGGAGGGACCCTCCCTCCCTGTGTGCCTTCCCGGTGCCTGGGGACGGCGGGCAGTCACGGGCCCCGCTACCGCCTCTGTTTGACTCTGATTCCGTGATGACTCTGTGTCCGCACTGTGGTGTATCCACCAAGTACCCCCTGGCTGCAGTGGGGATGGCTTCGCCTCCCCCTGGGTCTGTCGCTGACATGCTGTTGGGCACGGGGCATTTTAGTGATGTTCAGGGGCAGGTTGGCTATGATCCTCTTGTGCTTCAACAGGCCCACGAGCTGGGCGTGGCGGCACTGATTCAGGCTGTGGAGGTGGCTGCTCCGCAGGCGCCGTATGAGACCATTCGCCAAAGGGCTGATGAGCCGTTCATGGACTATGCAATGCGGCTGTCAGCAGCTCTGGAGAGGCAGGTGTCTGATGCTATGACAAGGGATCGCCTCCTTTCGAACATGTTAAAACTTAACAGCAATGAGGCTTGTAGGAGGGTCATAGCGGCTCTGCCTGCAACTGCTACTATCGCAGACATAGCAGAGGCCTGTTCGAATTTCAACCTTGTGAGGCCAAAGTTGGGTGCCGTGGCTACTGCTGTGCAGCCAGTCTGGGCGGCGCCGCAGAGCCACTGGCCGCAGCAGGGGAATGCACAGAATGGCAAGAAGCGGGGGAAGAAGACGCAGAAGGCCAAATATCCCATGTTTTTATGTGGTCGGTGTGGACGGCCTGGTCACATGTCCAATGCTTGCAAGGCGACGGCTCATGTTAATGGCCAGGCTTTGCCGGGTTCGGGAAACTGGAAGCAGAGCTCCCCGGGGAGATGCGCTCTGACACAAGTCTCTCTCCAGACCCTGGAGCCGATGGAGGTCTGCTCTGCCGGCTTGCGGCCAGCACCCGCGGATCAGCAGGTGCAGATGTCTGCACCGCAGCAACTGTTGTCTTAGAATCTTGTCGGATACACAAGATTCCCCTGGATGCTTTTGGTCCCTTGGGTAGAGGCATGAGTGCTCTCCTGATGGGGAGGTCTAGCGCCACCATTCAGGGCATCATTGTGCACCTGGGGCTCATTGATGCAGACTTCACAGGGCAGATTTGTGCCATGGTTTCCACACCCACCCCCCCGTCACAATCCCAAGAGGGACGCGCATTGCTCAACTTGTGCCTTTTAAGTCCTCTGTTCGCAGGACGGCTGACTGGTCACGTGGTGTGGGCGGCTTTGGATCCACTGGGTCGCCTCAAGTTCGCTGGATCACCGTTCTGTCCAAGGACCGTCCCGAGATGCTGTGCACCCTGTCCAACCCTGGTGCGACGCCATCGGACATCCGCCTCCGCGGACTTCCTGACAGTGGGGCTGATGTCACGATTCTCTCCCTTGCTGCCTGGCCCCCGGAGTGGCCCCTGGATCCGGTGGAGACGCCTGTCACAGGACTGGGAGGGACGGCGCAATGTTTCGTGAGCCAGCGACCCGTGCTGGTCGCAAACTCGGAGGGACAGACGGCCTGGGTTAGGCCTCATGTTACCTCTACCCCTGCTAACCTCTGGGGGAGGGATGTTCTGTCCGCCTGGGGGGTGCGCATCGGGACGGGTTTTTGATGGGGGCCACTGCGACGAAGGGCGCAGACTGTTCTACGCCTCCTATACGGTGGCTGGTAGACAAACCTGTTTGGGAGAACCAGTGGCCCCTCCCTCATGAAAAATTGGTCGCCCTTCGAAATCTGGTGCAGGAGCAGTTGGACCAGGGTCATCTGGAGCCTTCTACCAGTCCCTGGAACACTCCTGTCTTCTGCATCAAAAAGAAATCTGGGAAATGGAGGTTGTTGCAAGACCTCCGAAAGGTCAATGCCGTGATGGAAGGCATGGGAACGTTGCAGGTGGGCATGCCATCGTCTACCATGCTTCCCGCGGACTGGCCGATCCTCATTGTGGATCTGAAGGATTGTTTCTTTACAATTCCTATGCATCCCAATGACAGGCCGAAATTTGCCTTCACGGTGCCAGCAATTAACAACGCTGAGCCGGCACAGAGATATCAATGGAGGACGCTGCCCCAGGGCATGCGCAATTCCCCAGCCATATGCCAATGGTATGTGGCCCAGGCCTTGTCTGGAGTTCGCAAGCAGTTTCCTGATGCACGTCTGTATCATTATATGGACGACATTTTGGTGGCTGCGTCCACCCAGGATGAGCTGCTGAGGATTCAGCCTCGGTTGCTGGATGCTTTGCATGCTCATGGGCTGCAAGTGGCTCCAGAAAAGTTCAACAACAACCACCTTGGAAGTATTTGGGGGTCAAAATTCTGGAACAGACAATTTGTCACCAAGAGGTGCAATTTGTGCATTCAGTGAAGACACTGAATGATGCTCAGAAATTGGTAGGTTTCATCACTTGGTTGCGTCCATATTTGGGACTGACCGATGCACAGCTGTCTCCACTGTATGATTTGTTGAAAGGAGACAATGATCTAAAGTCACCTCGCACATTGACCCCTGAGGCGCAAAAGATGCTGGAGGTGGTTCAGCAAGCTGTTTCGGCTTGCCAAGTTCATCGCATTGATCCCTCCGTTGATGTCACTGTATTCATCACCACTCCAGATTCGCATCCCACAGGTATCATTGGACAGTGGAGTGACAAATGGTCCGATTCCTTGCACATCTTGGAATGGGTTTTCCTGCCCCATCAGCCGCAGAAGATGGCAACTGCATTGTTTGAGCTAATCGCTCGCTTGATAATCAAATGCCGGCAACGGTGTTTGCAATTGATGGGTGCGGATCCCGCAAAGATTGTACTCCCGGTGCAACGGGAGGATTTTGACTGGAGCTTTGCAAACATTGTGTCCCTGCAGAGTGCTCTGGAAAACTTTTCAGGGCAGATCACTTATCATCTGCCCAGCCATAAGCTGTTGCATGTGGCGAAATTCACACGAATGTCTTTGCGGCCCAAAAATAGTCAGGAACCCGTGCAAGGACCCACCGTCTTCACTGACGGTTCCGGGAGGACAGGAAAGGCCATTGTTACCTGGAAGGATGGATCTGAGTGGCAGGTTTTGGAAGGTCATGAGGATGGATCAGCCCAATTGGTTGAACTGAGGGCTGCTGTCATGGCATTTGAGAAATTTTCCCAGGAGCCTTTCAACTTGGTCACGGATTCCGCCTATGTGGCCGACATCGCGCAGCGATTGGGTCATTCGGTTTTGAAGGAGGTCAGTAATCCTGCCTTGTTCCATTTGCTGAAGACCTTGTGGCGTGCCATTCAGGCTCGGGTTCATCCCTTTTATGTTCTGCATGTGAGGAGTCACACCTCTTTGCCAGGCTTTATAGTGGAAGGTAACGCGAGGGCTGACAAGTTGGCTAACCCAGCGTGGGTAGCACCTCAGCCTGATACACTCGCGCAGACCAAGGCATCACATGGGTTTTTCCACCAAAACGCACATACCCTGCAGAAGCAGTTTCAGCTGACGCCAACTGAGGCTCGTGACATTGTTGAGTCGTGTGATGACTGCCACGGGCTTGCTCCGCCTTTGCCGGCAGGGGTAAACCCCAGAGGCCTTAGGGTCCTGGAGCTTTGGCCGGCTCAAGCATGTGCATGTCACGGTGGACACGTTCTCCTCTGCGATGTGGGCTTCTGCTCACACTGGAGAAAAGGCCCGTGATGTCATTGCCCACTGGAGGCAGGCCTTTGCCGTTCTGGGCATACCTTCTGCTGTGAAGACCGACAATGGTCCTGCTTACGCATCACAGAAGGTGCGGCAGTTCCTGCAGTTGTGGGGTGTCTCACACAAATTTGGTATCCCTCATTCTCCAACCGGTCAAGCTATTGTAGAACGCGCTCATGGTACTCTGAAGAGGGTTCTTCAAAAACAAAAACGGGGAATGCACGGTGAAACCCCGCACAGTCGGTTGGCAAAAGCTTTGTACACAATCAATCATCTCACTGTGCCGCAGAACTCAAATAATCCTGTCATTTTGAACCATCATCTCTCGTTGCAGGCTGCGGATGAGACACTTCAGGCTCGAGCGAAGGTTTAGGTGCGGAATTTAGTCACCAAACAGTGGGAAGGTCCCTATGACCTTATCGCTTCGGGGCGCGGGTATGCTTGTGTATCCACAGATACTGGGGTACGCTGGGTACCTTCTAAGTGTGTTCGCCCTTACCTGCGACCGCAGAGACAGAATCCGGCCGACGGGCAACATGGAGACCGTGACCAACCTGAAAGGCATCAAGCGGGTGACTCATCGAGTGATGACTCGGATGCAGACGACGCGAGTGATCGCTCTGATGACTCCTCCGCAAATGGACACTGAACATTGTTCATGTTTGTTTTTCACATTGTTCATTTTCTTTTTCGTTTTTTCTTTTTTAGACAGAAAAGGGTGAGATGTCGCCCTGATTTTTTAAAACTTTGTAAAGCCTTCTGATGTTTATATTCTTTCAACAAACTTTCTCACACACAATTCTCTAAATAACCTATGTTTTGCATTCTTTCATGGAGGTGGAGAGAATTGATGGACCCTTGGTCTGTCCAGTGGCATTGGAGAGGTGGCATTGTCACCCTCCAATCCACTGTCACCTTTGGAAAACTATAAATGTTGGAGTCAGAAAATAAAGGTTCTCTTTTTTTGTTCCCCTCGAGAGCAGCAGTGTCTGTGTCATCATTTCGTGCCTTATCTCAACACTATTTCTAGAACTAGCAAGCAGACTCAAGATGACTCTTTTTCTCTGTTTTTGTTTCTTTCCTATTTTCTTGGCTTCTTTGCAGCTGTCTACAAAATTTTAGAAATTTTTCCCAACTAAAATTGTTTCTTAGACCGATAATTAAGATACGCTTTTTACAAGGAATGTTTTAAATCTTTGTTAGAGTTGAGAAAGTTAAGGACATATGTCTTTTTCTTCCCTTATGAATATTGCAATGAAATAGTTAAATAAAGACCACCTCTTTATTTTTATTGGGAATCCAAGTAGATAATTCCCATACAGTAATACATTTGGTGGACCAGTATTTGCCATTCTGATATAAGTTGTCTTTTCTTAACATATGCCTCCTGTAACTACGTTGACAACACTTTTGGTAAAGGTCCTTACTGGTCTTAGACACACATACGGAGAAATTTGCCCAGCCAGTGTCAGTCTTAAGCATGCGTCTCAGAAGATCTTTCTCTAGCTGGGGAATTTTCCCATGAGAGGGATTCATGGGAGAGAAGTTATGGAAGAGATATAACTTGGAGTTTAACATTCTTCTTGAACACTACTTCAGGAACTTAAATCCCATGTCCACTTGGATCTGGCTCTGCACAGAGCTTTGTCATGCCAGTCCTTGTAATGCATCTCTAAGAGAATTCACTAGCACAGAATGAATGAGGGTGGAAGGGGTAAGTAGGGCTCACCAAGTCCAATCCCCCTGCTTCAACCAGGACATCTAGAGCCCGTTGCCCAGGATTATATCTGGGCCTACCTTTAATCTCTTCAATGATCCAGTCTCCACCATCTTGCTGGACACTCTGTGCCATGGTTCAGTCACCGTCACAGTAAAAAATAATTTTGTGATGTTCAGAGGCAATCTCCTGTATTTCAGTGTGTGCCCACTGCCTCTTGTCTTTTCACTGAGCATCATTGAAAAGACACTGGTTCCCTGGTCTTTGCACTATTCCTTCCCGTATGTATGTGCGCTGTGATGTAGATAAACGTCAGAAACTTCCCTGAAGCCCAGGCAGACGATATTCTCTTCATCTACCAGGAGAGTTCATTCACCGGAGGAGTTTCAAAAGTTGTCAAGCACGAATTTCCCCTGGTAAATCCATGCTGACTACATTCTTTTGTCCTCCTTCATGTGCCGGGCAATGCTTTCCAGGAATAGCTACTCCATCAACTAACTTCCTGGGGATCAAAATGAGGCTGGCTGGCTTGTACTTTTCTGATTCCACCTAGTTGCCTTTTGTAAAGATGGGTGACATTTGCTTTCATCCAGTCTTTGGGCCCTTTCCTCAGTCACCATGATCCATCAAACATGATCAGGAGTGGCCTCAGAAGAACATCTGCTAACACCCTTGAGACCTTTGCATCTATCTCAACAGGGCCTGTGGACTTTATGGAATACTTACCAATTCAATGACTATGCTCATAGAAATTTGCATGGGATAAGAGGACATTTTAACAGGTACCTGAAGAGTGAGTGAAAAGAAATTTTTTCTATTTCACATGCAATAGAAAAAAGTCAATGATTTCCAAATGTATTGCCTCCTAACTAGACAAAAATGTACTGGCTGGGTATTCCCCTAACAGATGAGAGCATCTGCTTGATGTCTCTTATGCGTGCAGACTATTCAAATTAGTTCATTTGAGTGGTGATTACTGGTCTTCCAATTTTCCTCCTGATGAATTTGGAATATTTACTGAAGCAAGGACCTGAAGATGAAAGCTTCATTTCCCATCAGCGCACTCCAACATCCCTGGCCGTAATGCCATTGTTTTTCGCCAGCTGAGTTAAGAACTGATGACTACAAAGTGGATCAGCTCCAAAGGAAAGATCAAGGCTGGATAATATTCTCTCTTGGTAAAGCTATTTATCTCAAATGAAGTGACCAACTTCTAATCACTCACTGGCCTAAAGCTACAAGGAGGGGGAGATGGACCAGGTTTCCTTCCACTGCTGTTCTCTTTGTAACCTCAGTGTTTAATATGGGTATGAAGACATTCAAAAAGACAGTGTTGCAGAATTCATAAAATTCAGTCTTAAAAAACCATTTTATTGCAGCTGAAATGCCCGAACCGGTTGGGGGAGGGGCCATGTGGATTTGCTTTCTAGAGGGGCCCCCTTTTTGGGGATTCTCTCCAAATTTTGCCCTAATCCAGAACAATAGACTGTGTTCTTTACAAAGTGAAATGGAATTTAAACTGGGCAAAAATAAAACCATCCTCTGCTCAGGTTTGGGAGCTTGCCTCACAGCAGCCATAGAAGCCCATTTTAAGCAAAGAAATGAGGAAATAGCAGTAATAGATTCCCTTCCAAATTTAGTTGAAGTTTTTTAAAAAAGAATATAAGGAAGACAGAAATGAGATCTATATGTTGCGAGCTGCCCTTAGAGAGGAACATGTGAAGAATTCACATAATACTGATTCCTCTACAGAGGCAGAGGAAAAGGAAACACCTCACATTAAACAAATCAATCCCCATAAGGAACTTGAGGCAGTAAAAACTTGGGGAGAATACTGCTGTCCTTGCTTGAGACCCTTGGTTCAAACAAAATAGAACTATAATAATGATGAGAATCTTGACCCACTAAACAAATACCATTCAGCGCTACTGAATTAGCTAAGCTGAAAAAAGAATTCGGGCAGGTCCCACAAGAATCGGAGACAGAATATGTCATCCGAGTGTCCCTCACTGGTGGAGATCAAATTAAATTAACTGAACAGGAGGCCAGTGGGTACTGGGGACATGGAGTCTTCTTAACAACAGGAGGTAAGTGTGAGGCATGGTCCCTGACACAGCGTGTGGCTTTTTGGGCCAGGGGAATGAATCCTTTGAAAAAGGGTGACCCCGCAGCAATCGTTAGTACCCCCGACCAGCTCTTTGAAGGTGTCCACAAAGCCACCTGCCCGCAAATGATTGAGGAAAGGTAATTAATTCCTGGTTTTGAATCTCCAATGCAATTACCAGTGAAGCCAGAACTAATGACCCCTTGAATTCGTGGCCTTCCAGAAACCCTTAAACCTACAGCAGCCACTCTACAGAAAAGCATCATGGCTTTGAGTCCTGTAGAAAGACTAGATAGATTGCTCAGGAACTCCAGTGACCAAAGTGGATCTAGAGATCCTGGCTTCACTCCGTACTCTTCCCTCTGCCAGCCCTCAGCTTCTCAATCAGATTCACCTGCCAGTAGCCATAAAGTTTGGGCATGGGGTGAAGTTGCAGTAGATCTGATGAACTATTGTAGACAAGATGGACCTATAAGAACCCCGGAGGAGAAATCAGAAAAAACAAAAGGTTTTGGGTTATTTGGGGCTCCTCCCAGTGAAAATATAGAGAAGGGAAAACAGACCTCTAACTGGTGGTTGTTGGGAGTTAAAAAGGGGGGTCCCCAGAGAGGTGATAGATGATTTGCCCCTTGATAAATTGCAGAAAATAAGAAAGAATCTGCACCATCGAAAACCGAATCCATCGGCTCAAGCCAGTGCAGCCCTCCCTTCTCAGGAACCAAAACCAGCCCTCCCCAGCCTCTCCCACAGAACACAGGCAACAAGCCAAAATTACCCCTCTGTCAGCTTCTTTCTCAGCATCCTAGCAGTGGAACCCTCCCCTAGGCTCTCCCTCAGAAGACAGGCAGTGAGCCAAAACCAACAGGCTTTTCGGGAAACTAATCTCTCTGCCGCTAACAGGTGAGCGAAGGGGTGGACCTTGGGTTTATTTCAGAATGCTCACTAAAAGGGAATCAGGAGATATATGAATCCCAGCTATCAAGGGCCCCAAAAGGCTACTGCCGCAGAAGACGGCAACTGCATTGTTTGAGCTAATCGCTCGCTTGATAATCAAATGCCAGCAACGGTGTTTGCAATTGATGGGTGCGGATCCCGCAAGATTGTACTCTCCCGGTGCAACGGGAGATTTGACTGAGCTTTGCAAACAGTGTGTCCCTGCAGTGCTCTGGAAACTTTTCAGGCAGATCACTTATCATCTGCCCAGCCATACGCTGGTTGCATTCCGGCGAAATTCACCACGATGTCTTTGCGGCCCAAAAATAGTCAGGAACCCGTGCAAGGACCCACCGTCTTCACTGACGGTTCCGGAGGACCGGAAAGGCCATTGTTACCTGGAGGATGATCTGAGTGGCAGGTTTTGGAAGGTCATGAGGATGGATCAGCCCAATTGGTTGAACTGAGAGCTGCTGTCATGGCATTTGAGAAATTTTCCCAGGAGCCCTTTCAACTTGGTCAACGGATTCCACCTATGTGGCTGATATCGCGCGCCGATTGGTCATTCGGTTTGAAGGAGGTCAGTATCCTGCCTTGTTTCATTTGCTGAAGACCTTGTGGCGTGCCATTCAGCTCGGGTTCATCCCTTCTATGTTCTGCATTGTGAGGAGTCACCCTCTTTGCCAGGCTTTATAGTGGAGGTAACGCGAGGGCTACAGTTGGCTAACCCAGCGTGGTAGCACCTCACCCTGATACACTCGCGCAGGCCAAGGCATCACTGGGTTTTTCCACCAAAATGCACATCCCCTGCAGAAGCATTTCAGCTGACGCCAACTGAGGCTCGTGACATTGTTGAGTAGTGGACGACTGCCACAGGCTTGCTCCGCCTTTTGCCGGCAGGGGTCAAACCCCAGAGGCCTTAGGGTCCTGTGAGCGTTGGCAGACCGATGTCACCCAATTGCCGTGTTTGGCCGCTCAAGTATGTGCATGTCACGGTGGACAACGTTCTCCTCTGCGATGTGGGCTTCTGCTCACACTGGAGAAAAGCCCGTGAGTCATTGCCCTACTGAGGCAGGCCTTTGCCGTTCTGGCGATACCTTTCTGCTGTGAACACCGACAACGGTCCTGCTTACGCATCCCAGAAGGATGCGGCAGTTCCTGCAGTTGTGGGGTGTCTCCACCAAGTTTGGTATCCCTCATTCTCCAACCGGTCAAGCTATTTGCAGAACGCGCTCATGGTATTCTCTGAAGCGGTTCTTCAAAAACAAAAACGGGGAATGCAGGGTAAACCCCGCACAGTCCGGTTTGGCAAAAGCTTTTACACAATCAGTGATCTCACTGTGCCTCAGAACTCAAATAATCCTGTCATTTTGAAGCATCATCTCTCGTTGCAGCTGGCGGATGAGGCACTTCGCCTCGAGCGAGGTTTAGGTTGCGGAATTTAGTCACCAACAGTGGGAAGGTCCTATGACCTTATCGCTTCGGGGCGCGGGTATGCTTGTGTTATCCACAGATACCGGGGTACGCTGGGTACCTTCGAAGTGTGTTCCGCCCTGGCCTGCGACCGCAGAGACAGAATCCGCCGCCGACGGGCAACATGGAGACTGTGACCAACCTGAAAGGAATCAAGCGGGTGACTCATCGAGTGATGACTCGGATGCAGACGACAGAGTGATCGCTCTGATGACTCCTCCGCAAATGGACACTGAAACATTGTTCATGTTTGTTTTTCACATTGTTTCATTTCTTTTTCGTTTTTTCTTTTTTAGACAGAAAAGGGTGAGATGTCGCCCTGATTTTGTAAAACTTTGTAAAGCCTTCTGATGTTTATATTCTTTCAACAAACGTTCTCACACACAATTCTGTAAATAACCTATGTTTTGTACTCTTTCATGGAGGTGGACAGAATTGATGGACCCTTGGTCTGTCCAGTGGCATTGGAGAGGTGGCACTGTCACCCTCCAATCCACTGTGACCTTTGGAAAACTATAAATGTTGGAGTCAGAAAATAAAGGTTCTCTTTTTTTGTTCCCCTCGAGAGCAGCAGTGTCTGGGTCATCATTTCGTGCCTTATCTCAACACTACTTCTAGAACTAGCTAGCAGACTCAAGATGACTCTTTTTCTCTGTGTTTGTTTCTTTCCTATTTTCTTGGCTTCTTTGAAACTCTCT
This sequence comes from Serinus canaria, assembly GCF_022539315.1. Lineage (NCBI taxonomy): Eukaryota > Metazoa > Chordata > Aves > Passeriformes > Fringillidae > Serinus > Serinus canaria. Next base: position 443,072 of record NC_066338.1, read on the forward strand.
ACACAATTTTAGAACTTTTTCCCAACTAAAATTGTTTCATAGACCTATAATTAAGATACACTTTTACAAGGAATGTTTTAAAACTTTGTTTAAGTTGAGAAAGTTAAGGACATAGGTATTTTTCTTCCCTTATGAATATTGCAATGAAATAGTTAAATAAAGACCACCTCTTTATTTTTATTTGGAATCCAAGTAGATAATTCCCATACAGTAATACATTTGGTGGACCAGTATTGCCATTCTGATGTAAGTGTCACTTCTTAACATATGCCTTCTGTGACTACGTTGACAACACTTTTGGTAAAGGTCCAAACTGGTCTTAGACACACATAGGGAGAAATTTCCCCAGCCAGTGTCAGTCTTAAGCATGCATCTCAGAAGATTTTTCTCTAGCTGGGGAATTTTCCCATGAGAGGGATTCCTGGGAGAGAAGTGATGGAAGAGACAGTTATCCCGGAGTTAAACCTTCTTCTTGAACACTACTTCAGGAACTTAAATCCCATGTCCACTTGGATCTGGCTCTGCACAGAGCTTTGTCATACCAGTCCTTGAAATGCATCTCTAAGAGAATTCACTAGCACAGAATGAATGAGGGTAGAAGGGGACTGTGGGGCTCACCAAGTCCAATCCCCCTGCTTCAACCAGGACACCTAGAGCCCGTTGCCCAGGATTATATCTGGGCCTACCTTTAATGTCTTCAATGATCCAGTCTCCACCATCTTTCTGGACACTCTGTGCCATGGTTCAGTCACCGTCACAGTAAAAAATAATTTTGTGATGTTCACAAGTAGTCGCCTGTATTTCAGTGTGTGCCCACTGCCTCTTGTCTTTTCACAGAGCATCATTGAAAAGACACTGGTTCCCTGCTCTTTGCACTATTCCTTCCCGTATGTATGTGCACTGCGATGTAGATAAACGTCAGAAACTTCCCTGAAGCCCAGGCAGACAATATTCTCTTCATCTACCAGGAGAGTTCATTCACCGGAGGAGTTTCAAAAGTTGTCAAGCATTAATTTCCCCTGGTAAATCCATGCTGACTACATTCTTTTGTCCTCCTTCATGTGCCTGGCAATGCTTTCCAGGAATAGCTACTCCATCAACTAACTTCCTGGGGATCAAATTGAGGCTGGCTGGCTTGTACTTTTCTGATTCCACCTAGTTGCCTTTTGTGAAGATGGGTGACATTTGCTTTCATCCAGTCTTTGGGCCCTTTCCTCAGTCACCATGATCCATCACACATGATCAGGAGTGGCCTCAGAAGAACATCTGCTAACACCCTTGAGACCTTTGCATCCATCTCAACAGGGCCTGTGGACTTTATGGAATACTTACCAATTCAATGACTATGCTCAAAGAAATTTGCATGGGATAAGAGGACATTTTAACAGGTACTTGAAGAGTGAGTGAAAGAAATTTTTTCTATTTCACATGCAATAGAAAAAAGTCAATGATTTCCAAATGTATTGCCTCCTAACTAGACAATAATGTACTGGCTGGGTATTCCCCTAACAGATGAGAGCATCTGCTTGATGTCTCTTATGCGTGCAGACTATTCAAATTAGGTCATTTGAGTGGGGATTACTGGTCTTCCAATTTTCCTCCTGATGAATTTAGAATATTTACTGAAGCAAGGACCTGAAGATGAAAGCTTCATTTCCCATCAGCGCACTCTAACATCCCTGGCCGTAATGCCATTGTTTCTCGCCAGCTGAGTTAAGACTTGATGACTACAAAGTGGATCAGCTCCAAAGGAAAGATCAAGGCTGGATAATATTCTCTCTTGGTAAAGCTATTTATCTCAAATGAAGTGACCAACTTCTAATCACTCACTGGCCTAAAGCTAAAAGGAGGGGAGATGGACCAGGTTTCCTTCCACTGCGGTGATCTTTGTAACCTCAGTGCTTAATATGGGTATGAAGACATTCAAAAAGATAGTGTTGCAGAATTCATAAAATTCAGTCTTAAAAAACCATATTTTGCAGCTGAAATGCCCGAACCAGTTGGGGGAGGGGCCATGTGGGTTTGCTTTCTGGAGGGGCCCCCTTTTTGGGGATTCTCTCCAAATTTTGCCCTAATCCAGAACAATAGACTGTGTTCTTTGCAAGATGAAATGGAATTTAAACTGGGCAAAAATAAAACCATTCTCTGCTCAGATTTGGGAGCTTGCCTCAGAGCAGCCATAGAAGCCCATTTTAAGCGAAGAAATGAGGAAATAGCAGTAATAGATTCCCTTCCAAATTTAGTTGAATTTTTTTAAAAAAGAATATAAGGAAGACAGAAATGAGATCTATATGTTGCGAGCTGCCCTTAGAGAGGAACATGTGAAGAATTCACATAATACTGATTCCTCTACAGAGGCAGAGGAAAAGGAAACTCCTCACATTAAACAAATCGATCCCCATAAGGAGCTTGAGGCAGTAAAAAACTTGGGGAGAATACTGCTGTCCTTGCTTGAGACCCTTGGTTCAAACAAAATAGAACGGTATTATTGATGAAGATCTTGACCCACTAAACAAATACCATTCAGCGCTACTGAATTAGCTAAGCTGAAAAAAGAATTCGGGCACGTCCCACAAGAATCGGAGACAGAATATGTCTTCCGAGTGTCCCTCACTGGTGGAGATCAAATTAAATTTAGTGAACAGGAGGCCAGTGGGTACTGGGGACGTGGAGTCTTCTTAACAACGGGAGGTAAGTGTGAGGCATGGTCCCTGACACAGCGTGCGGCTTTTTGGGCCAGGGGAATGAATCCTTTGAAAAGGGGTGACCCCGCGGCAATCGTTGGTACCCCCGACCAGCTCTTTGAAGGTGTCCACAAAGCCACCTGCCCGCAAATGATTGAGGAAAAGAAATTAATTCCTAGTTTTGAATCTCCAATGCAATTACCAGTGAAGCTAGAACTAATGACCCCTTGAATTCGTGGCCTTCCAGAAACCTTTAAACCTACAGCAGCCACTCTACAGAAAAGCATCATGGCTTTGAGTCCTGTAGAAAGACTAGATAGATTGCTCAGGAACTCCAGTGACCAAAGTGGATCTAGAGACCCTGGCTTCACTCCGTACTCTTCCCTCTGCCAGCCCTCAGCTTCTCAATCAGATTCACCTGCCAGTAGCCGTAAAGGTTTGGCATGGGGTGAAGTTGCAGTAGATCTGATGAACTATTGTAGACAAGATGGACCTATAAGAACCCCGGAGGAGAAATCAGAAAAAACAAAAGGTGTTGGGTTATTTGGGGCTCCTCCCAGTGAAAATATAGAGAAGGGAAAACAGACCTCTAACTGGTGGTTGTTGGGAGTTAAAAAGGGGGGTCCCCAGAGAGGTGATAGATGGTTTGCCCCTTGATAAATTGCAGAAAATAAGAAAGAATAGGCACCATCGAAAACCGAATCCATCGGCTCAAGCCAGTGCACCCCTCCCTTCTCAGGAACCAAAACCAGCCCTCCCCAGCCTCTCCCACAGAACACAGGCAACGAGCCAAAATTACCCCTCTGCCAGCTTCTTTCTCAGCATCCTAGCAGCAGAACCCTCCCCTAGGCTCTCCCTCAGAACACAGGCAGTGAGCCAAAACCAACAGGCTTTTCGGGAAACTAATCTCTCTGCCGCTTACAGGTGGGCGAAGGGGTGGACCTTGGGTTTATTTCAGAATGCCCACTAAAAGGAAATCAGGAGATATATTAATCCCAGCTATCAAGGGCCCCAAAAGGCTACTAGTAACCTTTTGGATTGACACTGGGGCTCAAAACTCTGCCCTAACAAAAAAGGATGCCCAGAGGTGTGGAATTGTTCCAACTAAGAGACAATGCTCTGTTCCTAATGCTCTGGGAATTACAGAATCTATGAATGTTGCCTTAGTCAAACTGATGCTCCACTGGAGATGAGCATCAATTAGTCACCAAAAATGGGAATCGGGGACCTTCCAAATAATTGATTAGGAATGGATGTCCTTGCTGGGAGGCAGTGGGAAGACTCTGAGGGATTTGAGTGGTCTTTTGGCACACTGCCACTTAACATTAAGCTGCTTCAAAACTGCACCCTCTCTACCCTATGGTAAAAGAACAAATGTAAAACAATACCCTCTAACTTCTGGTACCAGAGAAGGTATCAAAGCGGTTATACAGGACTTGAGAAAGCAAGGGGTAATAACTCACACACATTCTCCTTTAATTTGCCAGTATGGCCAGTCCAAGAAGCCAATGGAAAGTGGAGATTTAACAGTAGATTTTTGCAGGCCTAATGCCAGCACAGACCCTCTCACAACAGTGGTCCCAAACTTAGCTGAATTAATCACATCAATTCAAGAAAAGGCTCACCCAATCATGGCAACTCTAGATGTCAAAGACATCTTCTTTATGATACCTATATAGCCAGAAGATATGGACCGTTTTGCCTTCCCCGGGGAAGGACAGCAATACACTTTCACTAGGCTTCCCCAAGGCTACAAACATTCCTCCACTTTGGCCCAGCATGCTTTAGCCCAGGAATTAGAAAAATACCCAAACCTGATCCTGTAGCTGTTTATCAATACATGGATGACATTCTGGTGGCGGGGGGGCATGAAATAGAGGTAGTAGGGAAACATCAGCAGAAAATAATCTCTCACTTGATTTGCAGATGCCCCCAGAGAAAATTCAGAAGCCTTCTCAGGAAGTGAAGTTTTCGGGAACTTGGTGGAAAGGAGGTATGTCATGTATTCCACCCGATACCCTAACCTCTTTAAATCAGATTCAAATGCCTGAATCCAGGAAAGATCTCCAGCAAGCTCTGTTAGTGTTCTAGAGAAAACACATCCCAGATTTCTCAATAATTGCTAGGCCTCTTTATGTCTTGCTGAAGAAAAGGGTGAAATGGGATTGGACTCCTTCTCAGGAAGAAGCATTGCAATTACTGATTTTTGAGGCAACAGCTCACCAAGCACTAGGCCCTATCCATCCCACAGATCCCTTGCAGGTGGCATGGGGATTTGCCTCCTTGGGCGGGGTCCGACTGGGCCTCTTGGGTTTTATTCCTGTGGTTTCAAAGATGCTGAGAAAAGATACGCTACCTGGGAAAAGGGGTTGTTTGGGGTTAGCTTAGCTCTCATAGAAGAGGAAAAAATTGGACGACAACAGCCTATTGTAAAAAGAGGCCCTTTCAAAGTTATCAAAACTGTCACTAATGGGACCCCCCCGCCCCGCCTGGTGGGCTGGCCCAAAGGGCCTCACTTAGAAAATGGTACGCTCAGATGGAACACTACTGTAATAGTGTCTCAACAACAGAAGGTGCTGCTAAAAATCTAGCAATCCAAGACACTGAGAGCCTGGCTAGCAGCCAAGATAAACCTGCCCCTGGAATCAAAGCTGCCCTTCCTTTCTCCCCTGAACTAGCAGCAAGTTCTTGGTTCATAGATGCCTCTGCAAAACGGGAAGGGAAGGTATGGAGATGCAGAGCAGCTGCCTTCCACATTTCATCTGGTGAAAGAATCATTACCGAAGGGGAAGGCAGCGCTCAGGCTGGGGAGCTCACAGCTCTTTGGAGTGTTTTCCGACGTGAGGCACAGAACATTTCTCTTGTCTGCATTTACACCGACTCTTATGCAGCGTACAAAGGTTGTAGCCGAGTGGCTTCCTGTCACCGACATGTTTTATGAAAAATCTTTCCTTAGGATTTTTCCCCTCCTGAGACGCTGAGAGGCCTCAGGAACAAACTGTAAACAATTCTTATCTGCTGCTGTGGAATGCAACAGGGGGAATCTGTGATTGGCCTCATCAGGTTGTTTCCAATTAGGGGCCAATCACAGTTCACCTGGCCGGACTGTCTCGGTGAGAGACAAGACTTTGTTTGGATTCTATTCTATTCTTAGCTTTGCCTTCTAGTGAAATCCTTTCCTCTATTCTTTTACTATAGTTTTAATATATTATCTATCATGTAATAATAAATCAAGCCTTCTGAAGCATGGAGTCAACTTTCTCGTCTCTTCCCTCATCCTGTGACCCTTGTGGAAAATACCACAGCTTCCTTTCTGGCAGCAAAATGATTGGGAAGTTCACAGAACTCCACTGTGGCAAAAGGAAAAGTGGCAAGAAATTTCAGATATCGCGAGTCAAGGAAATGTTGCTGTTGGTTGGGTAGCATCTCACCAAACAGATGGAAATCCAGCAGGAGAGTGGAATAATTGAGCTGATGGACAAGCAAGGCTCAGCTCCCTGAGAAAGGAACTAACTACAGAGGACTGGCATCAACTACTAGAATGGCTGCATGTAAAAAGACAGCACACAGGTGCAAAAAATTTGTACAAGGAAGCTCATGCTCGTGCTTGGCCGGTTACCAGGGAAATATGTAAAACATGCGTATCAGTCTGCAAGCAATGTTGCAGGTGACTGGAGAGACATCCTTTAGAAGATGACCCTCTGCATTTAAGAAAGGGTAAAGGCTTATGGGACGCATGGTAGGTAGACTATATAGGCCCCTTTAAGAAGTCAAGAGGTAAACACTTTGTGCTAGTAGGAGTAGAAATCGTATCTGGGTTGGTTGAAGCTGATGCTTTTAAAAGAGCTCCAGGTGATAATATGGTTAAAGCTTTGCAGGGGTGGTTTGGAACTTTCCCAAAGCCACAGGAAATTCAGTCTGACAACAGGTCCCACTTCACAGCTAGAGGTGTACAACATTGGCAAAAGGTGAAGGAAGTAAGTGGACTTTCCACACTCCTTATTACTCTCAAGCTAACAGAAGTGTAGAAAGGACCAATGGTATTTTGAAACGACTGCTGAAGTCAAATTGGGACGTTCAGTTATGTGGAGGTGTTGAAGGAGTGAACAGCAGATGGGGTGTGAATGGATGTCCCAAAATCACTGCCTTTTGCCTGACAGCTCCAAACATCTTTCCCTCACTACGAGGACCTGATGATTCAAAAGATGCAGCGCATTACCCTAGACAACCTGTTCTGGCGAACCTCCCTACTGTAGGGGAAGTACCACTAGTGCTGAAAACCCCTCTGAATAAACATGCATGGGTAGCCTCTGATGCTCTAGGGAAAGAGCATTGGATAAATAGACGCTGGATAATCCAATCATTTGAACTCTTTTCTGCCCCTCAGTGGCAGGATTTCTGTTGTTTTTACTTTTACAGAAGAACCCTGGGGGACATGAGAATCATCCGAACCATGAGAACACTGTGGCACTTTTCTGCATCTTACCACAACTCCATGGACACAATCCTGCTGCGTGGTCATGGTCTGAAGCTACCATCCATCACGCTAATGTTCTAGGATGGTATCCCACAGGTCACCGCCCAAACCTAGAGCCTATAGTGCTGCATGACTCCGAGGTGTATCATCGAAGTGAGTGGGGATGGGATCAGAAGGACTGGACTAGAACCCTAACTGGAACAACTTGGTGAGTCCAATATTATATTCAGATATTCAAGGCTCTACTGTTAGGTTGTTTACATGGTTTTCTGGCCATTCTGACTTTGCACAACCACCACTCTTTGCAGCTGTATATTTTTTGCAGTAAGGCATCACAGGGATCTGTGAGAAGTTTTAATGTGAAGCAGAACTAACATGCAAACTACACATGACATACTCGACATATTTCACTTCAGAAAGATACACTATGTTTAGACGGGATGAAACATGAATCTATTACCTGAACTTTGAGTCAGTTTGTAGGACTGTGTAGGAATGCAAACGTGAGTCTTGTTTCCAGGGAAAACGGGCAGCGTTGCGTTGGTGTTCCAGGGCTTGAGGCTTGGAGCAGCCTTCTGGCTCCTAAAATTCCGCATTGCGCAGGATGCCTCCCAGACGAAAGCTGGCACAAGCGCCCACATGGGCTGGATTGAGAGTGTCAAGTACCTCCTGCAATCTGAAACCTAGAACCAGGGTTGGTGAGCTATGTTTCCAGGGAAAGGGGCAGCGTTGTTTGTTCCAGGGCCTGTGGCATGGAGCATCCTTACTCTCTCATAAAATTCCGCATTGTGCAGGATGCCTCCCAGACCCATCCTGGCGGCAGTGCCAACAAGGGCGGGTTTGAGAGTGCCAATTGCCTCCTGCAAACTCATTCTTAGAACCAGGGTTGGTGAGTCTGGTTTCCAGGGAAAAGGGGCAGCGTTGGTATTCCAAGGTTTGTGGCTCAGAAAAACGCTATGCCTCCTAAAATTCCGCATTGCGCAGGATGCCTTCCAGGTCCAAGCTGGAACCAGGGTCAAATTCGGTTGTATTGAGAGTGCCAAGTACCTCCTGCAATCTGACACCATGGACCAGGGTTAGTGAGTCTTGTTTCTAGGGAAAAGGGCAGCATTGATGTTCCAGGGCTTGTGGCTCGGAGCAGCCTTCTGGCTCAAAAAATTCCGCATTGCGCAGGACGCCTCCCAGAGGCAAGCTAGCACCAGTGCCAACTTGGGCTGGTTTAAGATTGCCAAGTACCTCCTGCAATCTGACGCCTAGAACCAGGGTTGGTGCGTCTTGTTTCTCCAGCAAAACGGGCCTTGTTTGTGTTCCAGGGACTGGTACTCGGAGCAGCCTTCTGGCTCCTAATATTCTGCATTGTGCAGGATGCCTTCCAGGACTAAGCTGGCAACAGTGGAAACTTGGGCTGGTTTGAGAGTGCCAAGTACCTCCTGCAAACTGACCCCTTGAACCAGTGTTGGGGAGTCTTGTTTCTTCAGCAAAACGTGCGGTGTTTGTCTTCCCGGGCCTGTGGCTCTGGGCAGCTTTCTGGCTCAAAAAATTCTGCATTGTGCAGTATGCCACCCAGGACCGAGCAGGCACCAGTGCCAACTTGGGCTGGTTTGAGAGTGCCAAGTACCTCCTGCAATCTGAAACCTAGAACAAGGTTTGGTGAGCTTAGTTTCCAAGGAAAAGGGGCAGCGTTGTTGTTCCAGGGCCTGTGGCTCGGAGCAGCCTACTCTCTCCGAAAATTCCGCATTGTGCAGGATGCCTCCCAGACCCAAGCTGGCAGCAGTGCCAACTTGGGCTTGTTTGAGAGTGCCAAGTAACTCCTGCAAACTGACCCCTAGATCTAGGGTTGGTGAGTTTGTTTCTCCAGGAAAACGGTCGTTGTTTGTGTTCCAGGGCCTGGTACTCGGAGCAGCCTTCTGGCTCCTAAAATTCTGCATTGCGCAGGATGCCTCCCTGTACCAAGCTGGCACCAGTGCCAACTAGGGCTGGTTTGAGAGTGCCAAGTACCTCCTGAAAACTGACTCCAAGAACCAGCGTTGGTTAGTCTTTTTTCTTCAGGAAAAAGGTGCAGCGTTACGGTGGTGTTCCAGGGTTTGTGGCTGAGAGCAGCCTTCTGGCTCCTAAAATTCCGCATTGCGCAGGAGGCCTCCCAGGACCAAGCTGGCACCAGTGCCAACCCTAGCTGGTTTGAGAATGCCAAGTACCTCCTGCAATCTGACACCACGGACCAGGGTTAGTGAGTCTTGTTTCCAGGGAAAGGGGTAGCGTTGGTGATCCAGGGCCTTTGGCTCAGAGCAGCCTTCTGGCTCAAAAAATTCCACATTGCGCAGGATGCCTCACTGAACCAAGCTGGCACAAGTGCTAACCCTGCCTGGTTTGAGAGTGCCAAGTACCTCCTGCAAACTGACTCCTAGCACTAGTGTTGGTGAGTTTTCCAAACCTGGGAAATGGGGCAAAGTTTTTGTTCAGGGCTTGTGGCTCAGAGCAGCCTTCTGGCTCCTAAACCTCTGCGTTGCACAGGAGGCCTCCCAGGACCAGGCTGGCACCAGTGCCAGCTTGGGCTGGTTTGAGAGTGCCAAGTACCTCCTGCAATCTCACACCATGAACCAGGGTTAGTGAGTCTTGTTTCCTTGGAAAAGGGCAGCATTGGTGATCCAGGGCGTGTGGCTCAGAGCCGCCTTGTGGCTCCTAAAATTCCGCATTGCGCAGGATGTCTCCCAGGACCAAGCTGGCAGCAGTGCCAACGCTGGCTGGTTTGAGAGTGCCAAGTGCCTCCTGCAAACTGACCCCTAGGACCAGAGCTGGTGAGTCATGTTTCTTTAGGAAAACTGGCGGTGTTTGTGTTCCAGAGCCTGTGGCTCAGAGCAGCCTTCTGAATCAAAAAATTCTGCATTGCGCAGGATGCCTCCCAGAGGCAAGCTGGCACCAGTGCCAACTTGGGCTGGTTTGAGAGTGCCAAGTACCTCCTGCAAACTGACACCTAGAACCAGGGTTGGTGAGTCTTGTTTCCTGGGAAAAGGGCAGCGTTGGTTGTTCCAGGGCCTGTGGCTCAGAGCAGCCTTCTGGCTCCTAAAATTCCGCATTGCGCAGGATGCCTCCCAGACGCAAGCTGGCAGCAGTGCCAACTTGGGCTGGTTTGAGAGTGCCAAGTACCTCCTGCAAACTGACACCTAGAACCAGGTTGGTGAGTTTTTCTCACCGGGAAAGGGGCAGGTTTTTGTTCCAGGGCCTGTGGCTCAGAGCAGCCTTCTGGCTCTAAAATTCCGCATTGCGCAGGATGCCTCCCAGGACCAAGCTGGCACCAGTGCCACTTGGGCTGGTTTGAGAGTGCCAAGTACCTCCTGCAAACTGACACCATGAACCAGGGTTGGTGAGCTTTGTTTCCAGGGAAAGGGGCAGCGTTGGTGTTCCAGGGCCTGTGGCTCAGAGCAGCCTTCTGGCTCCTAAAATTCCGCATTGCGCAGGATGCCTCCCAGACCAAGCTGGCACCAGTGCCAACTTGGGCTGGTTTGAGAGTGCCAAGTACCTCCTGCAAACTGACACCATGAACCAGACTTGGTGAGTCTTGTTTCTCCAGGAAAACGGGCGGTTTTGTGTTCCAGGGCCTGTGGCTCAGAGCAGCCTTCTGGGTCAAAAAATTCCGCATATCGCAGGATGCCTCCCAGGACCAAGCTAGCACCAGTGCCAACTTGGCCTGGTTTAAGAGTGCCAAGTACCTCCTGCAATTTAAAACCTAGAACCAGGTTTGGTGAGCTATATTTCCAGGGAAAAGGGGCAGCGTTGCCTTTTTGTTCCAGGGCCTGTGGCTCAGAGCAGCCTTCTGGCTCCTAAAATTCCGCATTGCGCAGGATGCCTCCCAGACCAAGCTGGCACCAGTGCCAACTCTGGCTGGTTTGAGAGTGCCAAGTACCTCCTGCAAACTGACTCCTAGAACTAGGGTTGGTGAGTTTTTCAACCTGGGAAAAGGGGCAGAGTTGTTGTTCCAGGGCTGTGGCTCAGAGCAGCCTTCTGGCTCCTAAAATTCCGCATTGCGCAGGATGCCTCCCAGGACCAAGCTGGCACCAGTGCCAACTTGGCTGGTTTGAGAGTGCCAAGTACCTCCTGCAAACTGACACCATGAACCAGGGTTGGTGAGTTTTTTCCAGGGAAAAGGGGCAGGTTTGTGTTCCAGGGCTGTGGCTCAGAGCAGCCTTCTGGCTCCTAAAATTCCGCATTGGCAGGATGCCTCCCAGACCAAGCTGGCACCAGTGCCAACTCTGGCTGGTTGAGAGTGCCAAGTACCTCCTGCAAACTGACACCTAGAACCAGGGTTGGTGAGTCTTGTTTCTCCAGGAAAACGGGCGTTGTTGGTGTTCCAGGGCCTGTGGCTCGGAGCAGCCTTCTGGCTCCTAAAATTCCGCATTGCGCAGGATGCCTCCCAGGACCAAGCTGGCACCAGTGCCAACTCGGGCTGGTTTGAGAGTGCCAAGTACCTCCTGCAATCTGACACCTAGAACCAGGTTTGGTGAGCTTTGTTTACCAGGGAAAAGGGGCAGCGTTTGTTGTTCCAGGGCCTGTGGCTCAGAGCAGCCTTCTGGCTCCTAAAATTCCGCATTGCGCAGGATGCCTCCCAGACCAAGCTGGCACCAGTGCCAACTTGGCTGGTTTGAGAGTGCCAAGTACCTCCTGCAAACTGACACCTAGAACCAGGGTTGGTGAGTCTTGTTTCCAGGAAAAGGGGCGGTGTTTGTGTTCCAGGGCTGTGGCTCAGAGCAGCCTTCTGGCTCCTAAAATTCCGCATTGCGCAGGATGCCTCCCAGGACCAAGCTGGCACCAGTGCCAACTTGGGCTGGTTTGAGAGTGCCAAGTACCTTCTGCACTCTGAAACCTAGAACCAGGGTTGGTGAGCTTGTTTCCTGGGAAAAGGGGCAGCATTGGTGTTTCCAGGGCCTGTGGCTCGGAGCAGCCTTCTGGCTCCTAAAATTCCGCATTGCGCAGGATGCCTCCCAGACCAAGCTGGCACCAGTGCCAACTTGGGCTGGTTTCAGAGTGCCAAGTACCTCCTGCAAACTGACACCTAGAACCAGGGTTGGTGCGTCTAGTTTCTCCAAAAAAACGGGTGTTGTTGGTGTTCCAGGGACTGGTACTCGGGGCAGCCTTCTGGCTCCTAAAATTCCGCATTGCGCAGGATGCCTCCCAGGACCAAGCTGGCACCAGTGCCAACTCGGCTGGTTTGAGAGTGCCAAGTACCTCCTGCAAACTGACTCCTAGAACCAGGGTTGGTGAGTCTTGCTTTCCAGGAAAAGGTGCAGCGTTGGTTGTTCCAGGGCTGTGGCTCAGAGCAGCCTTCTGGCTCCTAAAATTCCGCATTGCGCAGGATGCCTCCCAGGACCAAGCTGGCACCAGTGCCAACTTGGCTGGTTTGAGAGTGCCAAGTACCTCCTGCAAACTGACACCTAGAACCAGGGTTGGTGAGTCTTGTTTCCCAGGAAAAGGGCGGTGTTGTGTTCCAGGGCCTGTGGCTCGGAGCAGCCTTCTGGCTCATAAAATTCCGCATTGCGCAGGATGCCTCCCAGGACCAAGCTGGCACCAGTGCCAACTTGGGCTGGTTTGAGAGTGCCAAGTACCTCCTGCAATCTGACACCTAGAACCAGGGTTGGTGAGCTTGTTTCCAGGGAAAAGGGGCAGCGTTGGTGTTCCAGGGCCTGTGGCTCAGAGCAGCCTTCTGGCTCCTAAAATTCCGCATTGCGCAGGATGCCTCCCAGACCAAGCTGGCACCAGTGCCAACTTGGGCTGGTTTGAGAGTGCCAAGTACCTCCTGCAAACTGACACCATGAACCAGGTTGGTGAGTCTTGTTTCTCCAGGAAAACGGGCGGTGTTTGTGTTCCAGGGCCTGTGGCTCAGAGCAGCCTTCTGGCTCAAAAATTCCGCATTGCGCAGGATGCCTCCCAGGACCAAGCTGGCACCAGTGCCAACTTGGGCTGGTTTGAGAGTGCCAAGTACCTCCTGCAAACTGACACCTAGAACCAGGGTTGGTGAGTCTTGTTTCCAGGGAAAAGGGGCAGTGTTGGTGTTTCAGGGCCTGTGGCTCGGAGCAGCCTTCTGGCTCCTAAAATTCCGCATTGCGCAGGATGCCTCCCAGGACCAAGCTGGCACCAGTGCCAACTTGGGCTGGTTTGAGAGTGCCAAGTACCTCCTGCAAACTGACTCCAGAACCAGGGTTGGTGAGTCTTGCTTCCAGGGAAAAGGGCAGCGTTGGTGTTCCAGGGCTTGTGGCTCTGAGCAGCCTTCTGGCTCCTAAAATTCCGCATATCGCAGGATGCCTCCCAGGACCAAGCTGGCACCAGTGCCAACTTGGGCTGGTTTGAGAGTGCCAAGTACCTCCTGCAAAATGACCCCTAGAACCAGGGTTGGTGAGTCTTGTTTCTCCAGGAAAACGGGCGGTGTTGGTGTTCCAGGGCCTGTGGCTCTGAGCAGCCTTCTGGCTCCTAAAATTCTGCATTGCGCAGGATGCCTCCCAGGACCAAGCTGGCACCAGTGCCAACTTGGGCTGGTTTGAGAGTGCCAAGTACCTCCTGCAAACTGACACCATGAACTAGGGTTAGTGAGCTTTGTTTCCAGGGAAAGGGGCAGCGTTGGTGTTCCAGGGGCTGTGGCTCAGAGCAGCCTTCTGGCTCCTAAAATTCCGCATTGTGCAGGATGCCTCCCAGGACCAAGCTGGCACCAGTGCCAACTTGGGCTGGTTTGAGAGTGCCAAGTACCTCCTGCAAAATGACCCCTAGAACCAGAGTTGATGAGTCTTGTTTCTTCAGCAAAACGGGCGGTGTTGGTGTTCCAGGGCCTGTGGCTCAGAGCAGCCTTCTGGCTCAAAAAATTCCGCATTGCACTGGATGCCTCCAAGGACCAAGCTGGCACCAGTGCCCACTTGGGCTGGTGTGAGAGTGCCAAGTACCTCCTGCAAACTGACACCTAGAACCAGGGTTGGTGAGTCTTGTTTCCAGGGAAAAGGGGCGGTGTTTGTGTTCCAGGGCCTGTGGCTCAGAGCAGCCTTCTGGCTCATAAAATTCCGCATTGCGCAGGATGCCTCCCAGACCAAGCTGGCACCAGTGCCAACTTGGGCTGGTTTGAGAGTGCCAAGTACCTCCTGCAAACTGACACCTAGAACCAGGGTTGGTGAGCTTTGTTTCCTGGGAAAAGGGCAGCGTTGGTTGTTCCAGGGCTGTGGCTCGAGCAGCCTTCTGGCTCTAAAATTCCGCATTGCGCAGGATGCCTCCCAGGACCAAGCTGGCACCAGTGCCAACTTGGGCTGGTTTGAGAGTGCCAAGTACCTCCTGCAAACTGACACCTAGAACAGGGTTGGTGAGT
>NC_066338.1:458068-473634 GCF_022539315.1 Serinus canaria
CTCCAAGAGGTTTCTAATATGACCCTTTTCAAATTGCTCTCGAGACTCATAGAGTTAGTCTCCCGTCGAGAGCATCCATTCTATGTGTTGCATGTGAGGTCCCACACCGACCTCCCGGCGTTCATCGCAGAAGGGAATCGGCGTGCTGATACCCTGGCTGCACCTGTTGAAATGGCCCCGCTCCCCGATGCCTTCCAGCAGGCAAAACTCAGCCACCAGCGGTTCCATCAGAACGCGCCCAGCCTGGTCCGTCAATTCCAACTGACCAAGGACCAAGCAAAGGCGATTGTGGCCACATGCCCACAGTGCCAGTCCTTCCAACTCCCTGCCATCAATGCTGGCGCTAACCCGAGGGGGCTCAACAGCTGCGAAATTTGGCAAATGGACGTCACTCACATCCAGTCCTTCGGCAAGTTCAAATACGTGCATGTCTCTGTGGATACCTTTTCTGGGGCCGTGTACGCTTCTGCCCACACAGGAGAGAAGACTGCAGACGTCAAAAAACATCTGTTGCATGCCTTCTCTGTGTTGGGCATCCCTAAAGAAGTCAAAACAGATAACGGGCCAGGGTACACCTCCAGGGAGTTCCGAAGCTTCCTGCAGGAGTGGGGAGTAAGTCATAAGACCAGCATCCCTTACTCCCCGACAGGGCAAGCCGTGGTTGAGCGGGCCCACCAGAGCCTCAAACGAACTCTAGAACATCAGAATGGAGCAGTGAAGGTAGAGTCCCCTCAAATCTGACTGGCCAGGGCATTATTTACCATCAACTTTCTTAATTGCAGCTTTGAGTGCCTCAACCCGCCCATTGCCAGGCATTTTAACACCCAGACCGCAACCCAGTTCAAGGACAGACCACCTGTCCTTGTGAAGGACCCTGAAACCTGGAAGGTTGAGGGGCCATTTGACCTGGTAACGTGGGGTCGTGGATACGCATGCGTGTCCACCCCCACCGGGCTCAAATGGGTCCCCTCAAAGTGGGTAAAACCCTTCCTGCCAGGAAAGGCGCACAAACCAAGCGTCACCCCTCAAGTGACCCAGTCCGCCCTGAGGAGAAAACGCAAAGTCCATGTCGTGTCCGGTGTCCCCCAAGCTGAACCATGCACCCCAGAGCTCTCGGTTTTAACTTATTTTCTTTGTTTGTTTCAATTAGAACCCGATTCATCAGTTTAAGTTTGTTGCTCTGTCTCACCCACCTGATTTTCAATTATTTATAAGCTACTCCTCCGTCTTCTATCCACCGCCGCACCACAAGTGAACCACGTCTCCCTCCTTACTGCTATGAACTCTAACCAAGAGACCTTGCATTATGAGGAGATGCAACCACTTTCAATTTCACCCGCTCCCCAATGGTTTGCTGTCTCCTAACCTGCCAACGATGCTGGCGAACAAGCATCGACGAGCTCCGAAACCAGCTTTTAAAGGCTCAATTTTAATTTTGTTTATTCTAAAACAAAAAGAGTGAGATGTTGTGGTGCGTGTTCAGTTCCCAATTGAGTTATCTCCCCTGTTTTGTATTGTTCTCCCCTTTTGTAATGTTTCCCCCAGTTACAACCCCATACTTATGTTGATGGTTCAGTCCTGGTTCCCCCTTTCCCTCAAATGGTGTCCTCCCTGTCTGGGTACGCTGCCAAGCCCTTGTCTCCACCACCGTTCCCTTAGCAACTGCCCCTTTCGTTACATTTTCCCCTCTTCTCAAGCCCTGTCCATCTCCCGGCCCCCCCCCATCCTTCCAGAAACTTCTCCCTTACCTAGGGAGTGATTGGGCAGGTGCCCCGAGCCCCTCCCTGGTTCGTGTATCACTTGTTGCCACCCGTGTCAGTTATGTTCAATCCCCCTCCTCAGTTTCCCCCATTGGTTCTTGTACACCCCTTTATATACTGCCGTTGCCCTTTGTCCTTGCCTTTTCCTGCCTGGATTCCCTGGAGGCAATGATACATTAAAATTCTGGACTGCACCAGGTGAGTTAAGACCCTCTTTTCTCTCCGGCTTCTCCACCTTGCCGCTCCTCTCGATACTGTTGCTTCTGTCGAAGGCGCTGCCCACACGTCCCTGACGGATCCGGGTAGTGCCCCTAGCTGATAGCTGCTGCTGTGCTCCGAGCTAGCCGCGGCCACCTCCCCCACCGCTCTCAGGAGGCGTGAAGTGCATTCGACGCAGCAGCGCGGCAAAGGTAGGCACATTTTCACAGAGGCAGGGGAAAATCCCCTTGGATGATGATTCCAAGGGAAAATATGATGGAGCAAGTTAGGTACCCTTATCTACTGTGCAATATCAAAGTTGGTGAGTTCACTATCTGTAAGTATCACTTTAGAAAATAAATGTTTGATCCTCAAAACAATATTTCCTCTGTCCTGTCTACCTGCTTCATTTCAGCAAATGAATAGGCTGTGTTCCATCAGCAAAGCGTTCATGAGCATATGCTTTTTAAACTGTGATAATTCTTTATTTTTTTTTTAAATCAGACACTGTCTATTCCTAAGATTCAGATGTCCATGGGTAGGGCTGTAAATAAGTTCACTGTTAAACAATATCCTTCTTGTTATCTTTTTATTAAAGTACTGACATGTAACATCAGTCTGAGAGCTGAAAGAAACCCCTTCGTTTGCTATTTGCCAAGTATCACCTATGTGATAGAAATTCTACTTGATAAATCACACCCATACATTTCCATAAAATACTACTAGTAATGCCTTCACAACCTTTTCTTCATCGTTAGGGATTTTGGCGAAGTGAAAGATTGGAACATAAGCAAAAGCGCATTTGTTCAAGATGCTCCAGAAAGAGCTTTGGTTTGTTCTCTACTTTGCTGACTATGTTAGCAGGAAACTGCAAAAAAAAAGGAAGATAACTAGAAAGAGCGTTACTTTCAGTCAAAATTTGGAAATGATGTTTGGAATACCCTGTTAAATGACAAGGAGCTCTTTTAAAATTTGGCATCTTAATGGGAAAAGTCAGTTTAAAGAGGTTTTGAGACAGTTGCTTCTGGAAAAAAATCCAAAAAATTTGAGGTATCTAAGGTCTTTAGCCATACCACTTGGAAGATTGATTCCAAACAGAGTTTCTTCATATAGGAAGAACAGAGGACCATAGATGCAACCCATTTCAAAAACAGAGTTCTTTATGTTTCAGGTTGGGATTTACTGGGCATCATTTCTTGTCAAGTCAAGGGACTGCAGTTAGCTCTCCGATAATTTCCTTCTCTGAAATTCATCTGCATTTGCTCCTTTGTCCAGCCTTCCTATTTCTTATTGATGGTATACTCCATCTATGCATTTGAATATTCAACGAGACTGTGTGTCTGATATTTTCTAGTTCAAATTGGAGGGAAAGCAAAGGATAGTTCCAGTTGCTTGTATACAGTAGTCTTTTTTTGACAAGTTTTCTTTCAACAATATTTAAGCAGCAGTAGCAAATAGGAAGTACAGCTTGCAGCAGGGAAAGACACTTCTGCTTGCTCAAGTTTCCTGTAGTCAAATAGATGCCAAAAGGCTTTTCATAGTACTGCTACTGTCTTGTAGGAAAACTTGATCTAATCCTACCTTTGATAAAATTACTAATGGGCTACTTTTCCACAAGGCAGAACATTTTTCTTTGAATAATATGTTTTTTGTAAGTCGGAAACATGAATTTGTGCACCAGTCAGGTGGAATGTACTCCTGACTTCTTCATAAGTTTCACAACCTTATGTAGGAAATATTGACTCTGTGTAACTTTGAAGGAGGAATTCTGGGCATCTTCATTCTAGTGATGTAGTTTTTTTTTTACCATGCTGTTCTTGTTTTCTATGGAACTAATTTTTACCAATAGAAATATTTTCCATATGACACATATGGAAAATACCTATGTTTACTCAATATTGCAGGCTCAGTACATTGTTTAGAAGTATTTCATCATGGTCGCAAGCATATCCAATAGCTAGACAGCAGAGGTTAGCAACAGTGAGTGGGAATAACTTCTGAACCATTTCAGTAGATTTCCCAGGAAGGGCTTGCTTTCTGCCCCTGCAAATTTTCCCAGAGATATTGTCTGGTTAACAGTTGCATCAAAAGAGCATTTTTTGCAGAAACCTTGGGGCAAGCTCTGTAGTCAATGCAAAGAGGTTGAAAGTGCTGCTTCAAAGCCCTCTGTAGCGCTTTCTGTACCAAAAGGGAGGTGACCCCAGAAATAAGTTTTTGATCTCTCTTCAAAACACAAGGCATGTCACCTCCTCATTCATGTTTTTAGGGACTCATAGCATCTGAAGACCAAGAAGCTCTCTTGCTTGCTAAAGTGTGTTCAGCCAAAAACCCTTGTCCCATCAGCAAATTTGAACACAACAACAGTCGAGTCAATTCCAATGCTGGCAGGGCAATACTCTACCGCAGGAGTAACATGCCACTGCTGGAAGACTGTGTAAAAATATTAGTGTACAACGTAATTGGAGGGAAAAATAGAATTGGGAAGAACTGCACATTGTTCTGGAAAAAGCTTCTTGCCACAGTCTTACAGATGTGATTTTCAGGTATCTTTTGTAATAGTTGGGTTTTTTAAATTTTGTTCAAGATAAAATATTACTGCACCTTGATGTTTCCCTACTAAGAGTACAGCCATTTCTTAGTAGAATAGTAATTAGCTATAAATAGAAATTCAAAGGTTTAAAAAAGGTTTTGAATAAAGTCTAAGGTGATAGAAGAAGAAAACAACGGTTTTCTTCTTCTGGTGAAAAAACAACTTGGAGGACATTGTACTCTACAGGTGTATTATAACTTCCTGAAAAACTGAGCAGGTTTGCTATTGCCAATGGTTTTCATTAGGAAGGAAGAGATTCCTTTTGAAAAAAACCTTCAAATTGACTGGACATTAATGTTATGACACTTAACTTCACCAATCATGAAGAAAAATTCTCATCACTTGATATGGAAATCATGATGGTAATAGAGACAAGGATGTCTAAGCCGTGCCATCAGGAACATAAAAAAGCATTAGAATGCAGGTAAGACGGAGCTCCTGCCCTAGTGAGAAGAGAATGCAATTAAGGCATAGAATTAACCTTTAAAACAACATTGTTTTCAACAACCTGTTTCCAGTATCTCTTAGAATGATACGCAGTTCTTGTTAATAGAAAAAAACAAAAGCACATTTTTTCCAATCTGTTGTGCACTCCTAAACAATCTACAACAAAAATAGTACTTTTTCATGCTGGGAATGATGTTCAGTACAAAAAAGCCTTGTAGCACACTTGGTACTCTAGTCTCTTGATTAGCATAGTTTTTTATTCATTGAACAAGTTTCACATTGACTATTTTTCACCTTGAAATAAGGGCATCTTTGTACTTATGCAGCTCCCATGGAGAATTTCTTGGACATCATTTTTTATCCGATCCTAAACAGCAGGTTCTGCATTCTGCTATCTGTCAGCTTTCCGTTTGATGCAGCTTCTGAGAGGTCTTTTCAGAATTGAGGACTACCTGCAAGAATGATGCTAAATGCATGCATTTTACTCTTTGGTTCGTGAAAAACTTTTTCCTTTACAGCACAATAATATTAATAATAGGAAAAGAATGATGGTGGATTCAATTCTTAGAGTAATACAAAGAGGACTGTTATCATCATTAGAAACCAAGCAAGTCATATTTATTGCACATGCAGTACAACCACTCATGTAAATTGCTCTGTAAATTCCAAATGAATCTGTATCACAGGAGTGAATTGAATGTTTCTATTGCTAGTTTGCTTAAAGCAGAAAATCAATTCTTTTGACAGCCAGCTCATAATTGCAACCTACCTTTCAACTACATCTTTCAATCAGAGGAAACATGTCTCTTTATAAAACAATATAGTACAGTACACAAGACCAAAAAAACCCCCCCCCCCCCACCCCCCCCCTCCCCCCCCCCCCCCACCCCCCCCCCCCCCCTTCCCCCTCCCCCCCCCCCCCCCCCCCCACCCCCCCCCCCCCCCCCCCCCCCCCCCCCCCCACCCCCCCCCCCCCCCCTCCCCCCCCCCCCCCCCCCCCCCCCCACTCCCCTCCCCCCCCCCCCCCCCCCGCTCCCCCCCCCCCCCCCCCCCCCCCCCCCCCCCCCCCCCCCCCCCCCCCCCCCCCCCCCCCCCCCCCCCCCCAACCCCCCCCCCCCCCCCCACCCCCCCTCCCCCCCCCTCCCCCCCCCCCCCCCCTCCCCCTCCCCCCCCCACCCCCTCTCCCCCCCCCCCCCCCCCCCCCCCACCCCCCACCCAACCCCCCCCCCCCCCAACAACACCCCCCCCCCCCCCTCTCCCCCCCCCCCCACCCCCCCCCCCCCCCCCCCACCCCCCCCCTGCTTCCTCATTCTTACCCCGTTCTCTCCCATTTCTTCCTTTCTCTTTTTTACCTTTATTTTCTATCGTTCTTTTTCCAACTTTCTTGCCTTTTCTGCCGTCCCTCTCTTCATAGTCTGCTCCTTTATCTTACCTCAGACCCTACCTTTCCCTGCCGTCACTTTACCATCATTTTACCAACTCCCTTTTATTTCCTGTTTCTGTTCTTTCCTTTCTGTCTACATCGTGTCTCCGCGCTCTAGCTCTTGGACTTTATGGTAGTTTATTGTCTTGTTGGGCTCATGTATTGGTGGAGGTAAAACACCACCCCTCCCCAACCACAAAAACAAACCCCCCCCCCCCCCCCCCCCCCCCCCCCCCCCCCCCCCCCCCCCCCCCCCCCCCCCCCCCCCCCCCCCACCCCCCCCCCCCCCCCCCCCCTGGTCATAGACATTCAAAAGAAAGAAAAGATCAAAGGACAGATTCATTCACATCTGCAAGCCCTCAAGAGCGTACAGCTCAAAAGTCCCCAGAAAACTAGGCCAGTGGCACAAATTCTCGACGTTGGCACCATCAGAAGCAGCTGCTATCTTTATAGGATGCAATTTTGCTTACATCAACCTTCAGGGCCATCTTCTGTCCACCCGCCCAATACACCATCTGCTCTACTCCTCGGACTTCACATTTGCTTTTCTACACAGTCCTGCCAACTGACTCAAAGTTCAGGTAATAGATTTCCAAGATTTAGAAATGTTGTGTTAAGTCTATTTCTTTCATATTTCATCCCGTTTAAGCATACTGTAACTTTCTGAAGTGAAATATGTCGAGTATGTCATGTGTAGTTTGCATGTTAGTTCTGCTTCACATTAAAACTTCTCACAGATCCCTGTGATGCCTTACTGCAAAAAATATATAGCTGCAAAGAGCGGTGGTTGTGCAAAGTCAGAATGGCCAGAAAACCATGTAAACAATCTAACAGTAGAGCCTTGAATTTCTGAATATAATATTGCATCATGTCAAGTCAAAATAAAATACTTTAATGATTTTCATCATTTCTCAGCGTGGAGAAGAGAGGATCCAGATAGGCCTTTTTTTCTGAAACAGTCCCAGGAAATACATGGCGTTAACTTGGAAGCATAGCATTAAATAGTTTAATATAGCATGAGTTCTCATTACCTAATCATATTTTTAGAACTGCATTGGAAAGCAGGAAATCAACAAAGAAAAATATTCAAGCTATAAAACATGTGAATTTTAAATTTTCTTTGTATTTCTGATGAAAACTGTGAGGTAGCTAAATGTTCACCCATTCTTTTAAATAGCATCAGGACATAAAATAAGGATCTCTTTCTGTGGGACTTGGATGTCAGGTATTCCTGAAAAGCTTTATTCTGCTGCTTCCTAACCCTGATCCCATCCACTTAAACACAGCTGTATTTCAGATGCTCAGTGAAACTATATCCATGTCATGCATATAGTTTACAAACAATCTGTAGAAAAAGCTAGCAAGATTTGAAGACCTTTTTCTGGAAATGGCATTCAAATGATTTCTATAAACACAGAGCTGGGATTTCTGCTGTCTTCTTCAGGCCACTTCCTGCAGACACCTCTCCATTAAATCTGTCTCGTTCTACTCTTCCGGTGATCCGAAGTCAGCACTGGCATTGTCCAACTGCTTGGAATTACTGTCTGCTAGAGCTGCACACTGAGGGCTTCTGTGTGCAGCATCATGTCAGCCCTGCTAATGTCACCCTGTTGGTATAAACTCAGCAAACTGGACCTTTAGGGACAAGATTGTGTCCTGATTTTGTAATAGAAATTAGGTACTAAGAAGGAGGCGGGAGGATTTCAATGTTCCTCCAGCTGAAGCAACACTAAATCTTGGTCTTTATCTGAAAAACTAGGTGGATTAACTCCTTTGGCATTCATATGCCAAAAAGGTCAGTAATACACTCAGAACTGTCAAAAGAGTAACAATTCCAATCATTACTTTCTAAAAAGAATTCATTTCAAAAAGTCAGGAAGAAAGATGAAACATGCAAATATCCTACCCTGAGAATCAATTTGTTGATCTGCACAGGTTTTTTAACATATTCCCGTGTAATGCATTGGACATGTGTGCTTGGGATGACAGAAATACTTGCAAAGCTTACTCGACAAACCATGTCCTCTTCAAACAGCAAAGCATTTCTCGATGGTTGCATTTGCTAATTCCATTTAGACTCAATGTTCTTAAAGGTCTTTTCCAACCAAAGTGATTCCATCATTCTCTAAGTCGCATCTCCCAATTGTCCTGGTTTAGGGCAAATTTGGCAGAAAACCTCAAAAAGCTGCCTCCCACCCCCCCCGACCGGCTCGAGAAAGCCCATTCACACAGTCCCTCCCCTCCACTGGTTTGGGGAAAATTTCCTCAGAGAGAAGTGTGAAAAATCTGTTTATTTTACAGGCAAAACACTCCCCAGCACAAAAAATAAACAATACCAGATGACAAAACTCATTTGACACTCTTAGAGATGACAAATCAGAAAGTCTCTCCTGTGGGTGCTCACTCTGTTATCAATCCCTCCGGCACTGGGGATGGCTGCTGCCCAGAGTAGGCCCCCATAGGCCACAAAGTGCAAGCTCCCAGTGCTCCCCAGGTCCTAGTTCAAAGCAGGTTCGAAACGTTCCAAGAAGAAAAAAAAAAAAAAATAAGGAAACAAAAAAACAGTCCAGGGAAAACTCTGCCTCAGTCAGCTAAACCAACTCAAAAGCAAATGAGCTCTCTGTTCTGCTCCGTCAGTGCCCAGACAACACAATGCACTGCAGAATGTGGAGGAGTGTTGCTTTTGAAGGGTGCCGCCTCTGGTAACAAACTCTGTACTTCTTCTGTTCCCCACCATTGCTCTCAGAACCAGTCTTGAAGGCAGAGAATATCATATCCAGCGTGAGCAGAACAGATGACTGGGGATACAAGCATCATGAAGTCACCCTAGGACACTGCTCTATTGAGATATGTCACCAGACATATCTCAATAGATATTTAATTAGATATTTCATCTCAATTTAATTAGCAGTTTTGGAACGGCTCATTCAAATTCTACTATCACAGTGAAGCTGAGGAGGAAACACAGCTCACTACAGTTACCTTGGGGTATGCAGGTCCTTCCTTTCAATCCCAATGTTTTTCGCTTTTAAGTCCCTGACATCACAGGCATAATGAAAAATCCTTTGGGCAGGAAGGGAGATAGTATTCTTCTCATTAATAGTGATGGGTAAGCTGACATGCAAAGCAGTTAATTCAAAGTAAAAGAGCAATCAAGTCAATAGTAAAACTCACCACAGTTTTGTTTACTCCCCTAAATCCTTACTATCCCAAAATACAAGAACGGCTGTAAAAGCCTTGTGTCTCCCTACTTTTTCCTATCCCTACATGGTGGGGTAAGGGATAAATGATCCCAAACAATGGTAATCCACAGCAGAGAATTCTTGATATCATATTCAGGTTTTGCATAGCAAGCTCTTCACCTGATCAAGTTATTCCATCACAACAGTTTGGGGAGTATCTTAGAGGGCTAGGTGTTGTTTGCTTTGAAACCATCTTGATCATTCAGGAACCCAGTAGCAAAGACAAAATTTAAACCAAGATAGTGCTTTTCATCTATGACGGACATATTTCTACAAGACAGAAGGCTGACCTAATGCTTCACTACAAGGTGGCTGAAGTGGCATTCTGGTCCCCGTAGATTTTTCTGTTTACTTTTAGCTGCTTTCTTACCAGATTATTGAGCTGAACTAGCTCAAAGAGGAAACAGATAAGTGCCCGAGCTTTCAAACAAACAAACAAACAAAAAAACAGATGCAAAATGGTGATTTGTAAGTGCCTTTGAAAAAAGAAGTTTTTTGTACTTCTCATAGATACATGGCATTCTCTAGAATGATATTGCCCAAACGCTTTGGGATTGGTTTTGGTTTTTATTTTTCCTCAATTCTAAATGTTCCATATTCTTTTTGGCCATTTTAGTAAACAGATTTTCTGATACATGTGAAAGATGGTCCCAAGTTCCCCACATTTGCCTCACGACGGCCCCAGTACAGATATCGGGACCCTGAGGACCCCGATTGAAATGCTGGCCTGCCGGCGGTGGAGGAATGCCAGAAATCCTGAGGCCCCTGAGCAGAATTCTGGCCTGCCAAGTGATTGTTCGCAGCTCTGTCTACAGTGACTGCTTCTAACAGGGCCTGCCAAGGGGCAACGCACCCTATATGCTTGCACCTGCTTGGTGACACCAGCCCAGGAATTTTCCCACCTCTTGGCCAGATGAACTTGCTGGGGCAACTGTGGTAGCCACCCCATGGAAAATCCTTCATCTGGTCCACCACCACCGTGATGGATGGCGATTGAACCCCTCCTCCCAAGGACTGAGGCTGAGAACCCCGTAATTCTGATCCAGGGGTGCCGGCATGACTGAAGCAGGATGCCAGCTAATTGGTGCCTGCAGATGTGTTCGCTGGACCTAGATTGGTTTCCCATAGAAACCAGTCCTGAAACAATGGCTCCCACTCACTGCTGATATTGACTTATCCTGCTGAGAACATGGGCTGTTTTTACCTGTCCCCCCTCAGCAATTTCAATAGACATGCTCTTTATTGTATCTGCTCCCCCTCAGCCATTTCTAGATCTGTTTCCCTCCTCAACAATGGACTATAATAGAACCTTGAGTAAACCAGGACTTGGAGATCTCCCCAGGAAGAACTCCATTGGCTCGACTGCGAGGATTTTGTCTCTCTCCATTTGGTAGCTATACTCCCCCTCTCTTTCTCCCCCTCTTTTCTATTCTTTTCCTCTCCTTAATTCCTTTAAGGCATTTGCTGTGGACATTCTAGAAAGGTGCATTTGTTTGGAGTGATACTGCAATCTCCATTCCATCTTGTCTTTTGGACTCCAAGATCAGTTAAGAAAACATCACCAGCTCCGTTCGTGCTGGTGATGTGACAAGCGGATTGTTACAATAAGTTCTTTCCAGCTGAAATTGGTTCTAGTCAATAGAAGCACACGGGTAGCTCAAAGTAGACTATTAAAGATAACATTCAGAATGTATTTCCCTTGTCTTCCCATTAAAGCAAGTGAAGAAAGCAGACAGATCTTCAGGTAACATGCTATGCAAATTGAAAGGAATCTTCTTTGAGGCAACTGTGAAACTCACGCAATGAAATACAGTTCTGACAGATCAAAGGGTCACATATGATGTGAAATCTATAATTTTCATGTTTGAATGAAACAAGATTTCTTGAAGTAGAATCCTATAAAATGAAGGTGAATTTGCAGAAGCAAAATTAAACTGGGTCGCCTTTAGAAACACAATGTTTTCTAATTAAACTGAGGATTCAGGAAGGCAGCCGTGAAATCAAAATGATTTCAAGACCATTTCATCCAAACTGCTACTACTACCCTAACGAGGATGACGTCAGCTTGTATTCTGAATCTGTGAGTGGTTTTTCTTTTGTGTTTTTACATGTAATTGGTTTTTCCCCCTTTTCCGAATAAATTGTATTTCTGACTTGGAGTCTTGCTGCAATGCCGGATTTCTTCAGCCTGACAAGCTCCCGACACCGACAGCGAGAGTGGGCCACCCCAAGAAAGCTATCGATTCCGGGCTGCAGCTCTAGGGCACAGCTGCTCTACGGCACAAGTGGACTGCCTGGGGATAGAACTGCACTGAGGGCAGGAACAAGGAACAGGGAGAGGTCTTCTGTATGTCTTTCAGTTTACTCCCTGGAGGGTCAAGGACACTGAAAGACACTGACTCAAAGGCATACATCAACTTCTAAATGGGGGGAGGTCCCAGAGGAGGATACAATCTTGAAGCAACTGGGAGAAAGTGGGGGTGGAAGACAAGGCGGGGAATACAATGTTTAAACCAGTAGGGGGACTACAGGGGAGGAGAATAACTTGAACAAACCAATGGGGTTTTGAAGGGCACAAAATTGATAGGGAAGTTTCTAGAGAAAGTGGCCGGCTTGGGGAAGGGTTGATGTTCAATGGCAGAAGGAACAGGGAACAAAAGGCAGGTATGTGGGTAGATGGACAGATTGGGCAAAAACCAACATTGCAGGGCGGACAGGAACAATCCATTAATAATAACATACGCCAGAACAGCACAAAATAGGAAGGATTATAAAACAAACTACTAGAACTGCATTACAATAATAAACACCCACTACAAAACAGTGTCTCAGTGGTTTTGCTTTCAAACCAGAAGAAGTGCCAACCCAAAAATTTCCCAGCTTCAAAGTGAACTGGCTGCAGTTTTGATTTCCTTCTTAAATATATCACCGAGGTGCTACCAACATCTGTAATTGGCTTAGCAGCATGTCTGTTCTTACTGCAAAGCAGGGATTCACTTTGCCAGGCATGGAGGAAGTTTCTAGGAGCTTTCCACAAAAAAATCACTTCTGTGGCTGGCTTCTTCCCTGCCCACCAAAAACCAAGCCATGCCAAACCAACACCTTTACTAATCCATAGTACTCAGTAAGCATCCAATAATTCCTTTTAAACGATACTTTACGTTTTTTACCAAACACATCGAAAAGAAGTGGATCCATAATATTGTTAAAAATTGTTCCAGTTCAATATCAATATAGGGACATGCAACTCTAGATTACAGGCTATTCTTTTGTACAATACACAGAGGAATTTTCACCTCCATGCAAGAGCCTAAATGATGGAAGCGGGACTCCAGGCGGCTCTCCAAAATGCACTTTATTCCATCCAAGACGTTGCAGCAGCCCAGGATCATGGGAGACAGAGCCTGTGCTTACAGCTGTCAGCTCTAGCTGCAGGCAGGCCTGGAGAGCCCATGGTTTTGGTTACAATGCGTTATATACTTTGCAGAGCATCTTCGTACAGTAGAACCAATCTATCCCTTAACTCTTATCTATAGCCTATCATAACGACTCTAATTACCATAGTCATGTTACTATTCTCCACTCACTAAAAGTCAGTACATTACAGTGGAAGCTGAAAGTTGTTTTACAGTTTTCTTGGCAGTGGAAAATTCGGAGACCTTTTTTCTGCTTGCCACATTTGCTGACTTGTTTGCCTGTGCTATCTTCCTGCTTGGTAAAAACATCTTCTTTATTTGGGGTGGGTTTATCCTTTGCTCTAAGTCATAAAAGCACCTTCTAACTAACATACCCTTTGCCTCCTTGGTTATCCAGTAAGACTGGCTCAGCAATTCTTTCCTTCTAGATGAAAACTTGCTTCCAACTCTATTCTTTCTTCAGACTCCACATTCAAAAATCTTTCTGCTAAGCATACATATCTGTGAGACTTTCTTGTCAAACTTTCATCTTTCCCAACACCTCTAAAGAAAAGTTTCCTGATGGTTTGGATCAGAAGATCCAGTATTGCCATCCTGATATTTTTCTTTCAAAGCCCATAAGCTGTGCTCAAGGTTTTGGCTATGTTCTTTGTTGTGCCTTGCATATATTTTGGCTAGAAAGCCAGTGGAGATGATGTCCTTGCTGCAGAAGCCATGGGAAATAAGGCGGAGTGTTTTGCTGATGTACCGGGGCTGTAGACTATCCACCACTCCCCCAGGGAGGCGAGGATCCCTAAAGGAAGAGAATATTGGCTATGCTCTGGGAGTTTGACAGAGAGAAAGCTCCTCATAGCTCAAATGATTTGTCTCCTGGAGTTCTGAGAAAGATTTTGGGAAGAAGAAGGCTGCTGTCTTTTCCAACAATCTTCCGTGCATTCAAGAGGATCATTGCACTTCTTGTTGGAGAATGAAAGAAATATTAGAAGTAATTAGGTCTTTTTATCTCTCTGTGCATCACTGATTTTGAGTAGGTTATATTTAATTCCTTAATTTATTTGAATAATTCGTCATAAGGTCTTCCGATATCCCAAATTCTGCTTCACTTCTTTCTTTTGTAGGCCAGACTGGTTCATCTTCTCTATGCTGTATTATTGCAGACCATATCTGAATGTTTTGGTTTTTTTTCATTTTGAACATAAGGTTCAAACTGTATGAACAGAACACTTTATTTATTATTATTTTACCAGTTTGCATGGAAATACAGAATTTTGAAGAGAAGTGACGTGACTCCACTTGAGGTTTTCAATTGAAGAGAAGAATGACGATGTCCTACATTCACAGCACTGCTTACAGTAATATTGCAGCTAGTTTCCAGCAACTTAGGTGAGGTTCTGGAAGCAAGCAGCCATGATCGTATGGAAGTCTAAAAAGTTTCCGTATGGCCGCTTTTCCTGAAAAATAGTTAATATGTCTCAACGTTGTGCTGAATTATATTGTACAGACACTTCTTTTGACGTCTGAACTTCTTGCTGGACTTCTGTATCTAAGAATCAGATACAGCAAACCTATGTTTCCTTATGTGCTGTAAGAATTTGGTTCTAATCCAGAAGAGCAAGAAAAGGTTGCCATATTATTAGAAGCTAAAGAATCTGCTAAGAAAGCAGGTAATGGACTGGTTTTTTTATACAGATTGGAGCAGAGATTTAGTTGTTTCATTGGGTTTTTTTTTGCTTCTCAATAGAATTTTAGAAGTGATGGGGTTGTCCAAGAAATTTTCCCTTCCTATGTTAAAGTAAGTTTACATGTCTTGATGAATTCCATAGGGCCCTGAGAAAATTCTGAGAAGAACTGTTCCAAGCTGGATTGCTGGTGCACCCTGTAGTCTAAGCAGTTCCGATACATTGCCACAATTCCCCAGTTTTCTTGCACCAGCCGGACCCTTCCCACCCTATTTTCTACCAAGAGGCACACCAGTTTCACCATTCATGGAATAACAAAAAGCAATGAAATGATGACTACTAGTAAAATAAAGCTCCAACCATCCAGTTCTTTCCCATCCCTCAAACCATTCATGCAAACCCCACTCATTCCCAGTCAATTTCTTCATGCTATCTTGTAGTTGTGTGAGTTTCTTCTGAATGGCTGCAGAGTGGTCAAAAAGATTCATGCAACACATTCCTTCAAATTCCTTACACTCGTGCCCATGTGCTACTAACAATAAATCTATTACAGCTTTTTTGCAGTGTGCTCTGTCTAATAGTATATATGTCAGTGAGCACCTGATTTAAAAGAGAAGATGTTACATTTAGTTGTTCGAACATCCAGCATCCCAAATGATTAAAAGCAGCCAAACTTTGATAAGCAGTGACACCTGTCGTAAGGAATGACGCAGTTATTCCTGCTGGAATGAGCAAAAGTCTACATAATGGGGGCAATCGCGTCTAAAGCTTGTGCTGGTTCTTTCGGTATTCCCGGAAACACCAAGCGGCT
>NC_066338.1:474134-524774 GCF_022539315.1 Serinus canaria
CATCAACAGGATTCAGTCATCTGTAAGTTAGTATTCATATCAAATGTGTTTCAAATCAAAAGAAGTTCAAACCTTTCCTCAAAGTTGATATGCCTAGATTTAGTATTTCTGATCTAGATTAGAAGAAAGGAAGACATTTTTTGCTCTTGGGGTGCTGGAACGCTGGAACAGGTTGCCCAGAGAAGTTGTGTTAGTCCCATCCCTGAACGTATTCAAGGTCAGCTTGGATGAGGCTTTGAACAGCAACGAATGCCACCCTTGATGGTAGATAAACAAAGCTTGAATATAGAAGAAACTCAGATTGAAGTATAGGAGCAAATTTTCTCTCAGCTCTTGGGGTAAATTCAAAGGTGTACAAAATTGCATTTCTCTGTCATTTTCACTACTGTAACAGAAAGGTTAATGAAAACTGATGCAGAAGATATCAAATTTTAAAAGAGATGAGAACTACAACATCAAACACATGGGATGGGTTTCAACATGGGACACTCTCGGAGAGAAAATCTCTGTACTTCAACACTTCATCCCAATCATTAGGATTCCATGAAGTGCCAAAGAAGGCGGCAAAATATCCTTCAGGACATTATTTATTGTAGTTCAGCCTGGCCATTAGTTGGAACTGGTGTTTGAACCAATGTGGATGTACCACACACGCTTTCCATGCACTGAAAATTACTGCTCACAATGAATAAGCAATGAGGATCAAAACTGATTGAAAGTGTCTTTAAAAAGTCAAGTATTTCACTGTAAATGATCTATGATCTAAATACTTTTTTCACCTTAGTGAGGGACAAATAAATTCTCCCATACCATGATGGTTTAAAATTGTATAAACCAATGTTTTCTTCTGAAAACACATCAACTAATTTTTTCTTTTTTTAGAACAGAATGTTCATAGACATAGAACTAAGTAATTTGAAAGGAACAAATGAAAGGAAAATATTCTGCAAACAGAATTCAAGGAAAAGCTGTGTTTTAAATATGAGGTAGATATTAAACCCAATTTGTGTACCAGATATTTGAAACAGAGAACAGGCTTTTTTGCCCACAAAGAGAGGCATTTAGAATTTCAGTCTTTTCCAAGGTGTTCATGATCTGCTATGCTGATCTCTGTGCGTGTCTAGGTGTGTGCGGAAGGGGGGGCATGTGAAGGGGAGTGTCTATGTTTGCTGAACAATCATAGTGGCAGATCCATGCCTCAGCTCCATCATTTTCTTTAGAAACTTCACAGAGAGTGGATATGAAGTTTCATATCCAAAAGATATTAATCAATTCCCAAGTCATCCATTTTATTCTACCTTGTAAATCACATGCTTTCTTTTATATTTTATCAAATATACTTTCAAGACGCATGGAGGAATGAGAATGCAGAGAATCCCTCCAATGTCTTGCAACTTTTACGCAAACAGATTTTCAAGAAGATCATCATTTCTCTTTTAAATACGTCTGGGACAGGCATGATGGTGGTGTCAACCTGTTGGAGTTTTTGTTGCTGGGGGAAATTGTGCGAAAGGACTGGTTTTTCCATTGACCAGTTACTGAATCAAGTGCATGAACACATTTAAAATTCAACTGGGGTTTCCTTTTTCTAGCAGACTACTTCTAGGACTAGCTAGCAGACTCAAGATGACTCTTTTTCTCTGTTTTTGTTTCTTTCCTATTTTCTTGGCTTCTTTGCAACTCTCTACACAATTTTAGAACTTTTTTCCCAACTAAAATTGTTTCATAGACCGATAATTAAGATACGCTTTTTACAAGGAATGTTTTAAATCTTTGTTAGAGTTGAGAAAGTTAAGGACATAGGTCTTTTCCTTCCCTTATGAATATTGCAATGAAATAGTTAAATAAAGACCACCTCTTTATTTTTATTTGGAATCCAAGTAGATAATTCCCATACAGTAATACATTTGGTGGACCAATATTTGCCATTCTGATGTAAGTTTTCACTTCTTAACAATATGCCTTCTGTGACTATGTTGACAACACTTTTGGTAAAGGTCTTAGACACACATAGGGAGAAATTTGCCCAGCCAGTGTCAGTCTTAAGCATGCGTCTCAGAAGATCTTTCTCTAGCTGGGGAATTTTCCCATGAGAGGGATTCTGGGAGAGAAGTTATGGAAGAGACAGTTATCCCGGAGTTTAACATTCTTCTTGAACACTACTTCAGGAACTTAAATCCCATGTCCACTTGGATCTGGCTCTGCACAGAGCTTTGTCATGCCAGTCCTTGAAATGCATCTCTAAGAGAATTCACTAGCACAGAATGAATGAGGGTGGAAGGGGTCTGTGGGGCTCACCAAGTCCAATCCCCCTGCTTCAACCAGGATACCTAGAGCCCGTTGCCCAGGATTATATCTGGGCCTACCTTTAATGTCTTCAATGATCCAGTCTCCACCATCTTTCTGGACACTCTGTGCCATGGTTCAGTCACCGTCACAGTAAAAAATAATTTTGTGATGTTCAGAGGCAATCTCCTGTATTTCAGTGTGTGCCCACTGCCTCTTGTCTTTTCACTGAGCATCATTGAAAAGACACTGGTTCCCTGCTCTTTGCACGATTCCTTCCCGTATGTATGTGCGCTGCGATGTAGATAAACGTCAGAAACTTCCCTGAAGCCCAGGCAGACGATATTCTCTTCATCTACCAGGAGAGTTCATTCACCGGAGGAGTTTCAAAAGTTGTCAAGCACGAATTTCCCCTGGTAAATCCATGCTGACTACATTCTTTTGTCCTCCTTCATGTGCCTGGCAATGCTTTCCAGGAATAGCTACTCCATCAACTAACTTCCTGGGGATAAAAATGAGGCTGGCTGGCTTGTACTTTTCTGAGTCCTCCTAGTTGCCTTTTGTGAAGATGGGTGACATTCGCTTTCATCCAGTCTTTGGGCCCTTTCCTCAGTCACCATGATCCATCAAACATGATCAGGAGTGGCCTCAGAAGAACATCTGCTAACACCCTTGAGATCTGTGCATCCATCTCAACAGGGCCTGTGGACTTAATGGAATACTTACCAATTCAATGACTATGCTCATAGAAATTTGCATGGGATAAGGGGACATTTTAGCAGGTACCTGAAGAGTGAGTGAAAAGATATGGACACAATCCAAAAGGACAAAGACTTAAGTTCCCTTTGAAGACAAATCATGGAGCTGAGCAGCTTTAGATCCAGGTAAGCTTCCTCTCTGAAAGGATGCAGTAGACATGATTTTACCTTATCCAGTAACAAAATGTGTTGACCATTTACTTGCAATAGAAAAAATTCAATGATTTCCAAATGTATTGCCTCCTAACTAGACAATACTGGCTGGGTATTCCCCTAACAGATGACAGCACCTGCTTGATGTCTCTTATGCATGCAGACTATTCAAATTAGGTCATTTGAGTGGGGATTACTGGTCTTCCAATTTTCTTCCTGATGAATTTGGAATATTTACTGAAGCAAGGACCTGAAGATGAAAGCTTCATTTCACATCAGCGCACTCGAACATCCCTGGCTGTAATGCCATTGTTTCTCGCCAGCTGAGTTAAGAATTGATGACTACAAAGTGGATCGGCTCTAAAGGAAAGATCAAGGCTGCATAATATTCTTTCTTGGTAAAGCTAATTATCTCAAATGAACTGGCCAATTTCTAATCACTCACTGGCCTAAAGATACAAGGAGGGGGAGATGGACCAGGTTTCCTTCCACTGCTGTTCTCTTTGTCACCTCAGTGTATGATATGGGTATGAAGACATTCAAAAAGATAGCTTTGCAGAATTCATAAAATTCAGTCTTAAAAAAAACATTTTTTTGCAACTGAAATGAAAAGAGCAAATAAAATGTGTAAGTTTGTCTTGCCCTGTTCTGAAGGTTTTGTAACTGGCACAATTTTCTTTATGAAAGCACTGTCCTTTCCTAAATACTCTCATATGAAGGAACATGCTTCTGATAAGAAGAGCACTAGGATGTCTTTACTCCACCTTTTATTTTTACTGATGCTTAGTCCTCTGAAATGCATGGTTTTCTAAAACTGAAATGTGCTACTATTGTTCCCACAGGGTAAGCCGCAGACTCTTCCTGTCTGCGGTGTCACTAATCAGCTATTCTCCTATTTGCCTTTAAGTACTTGGAATGTTCTGGTCTAAAAGTAGCACCTTCTATGTAGCCATTCTCTTAGTTGCCAGTGTCATCCTAAATCCAAACACCCTCCCGCAAAAGACCGCTGGTTCTGTAGTCAGCTAAGGAAAAAAGACCCGTCCATCCATGCTTCCTGATTTAAAATATTAGGCTGTGATGTCTCTAAACAATTCTCTGCAGTTGAACACTACTTATCTTTGGCATATTCCTTCAACTCACTTGCAAGTCATTCATGCGTTAGGTTATTGTTAGAATTGCTTCATTTAAGATGATTAAAAGGGGTAGGAGAATACTTTTGTGCCTCTGGTATGAGGATACTTTTCAAATCCATACAAACTTCCTTCTTAAAAAAACCTGCATCCTGTATTGTCCTAGCTTACATTATAAATATGCATTCTATTCCCACCCTCAAGAACGGCAAAAACCAGGACTGGCATCTTTTTTTCCTTACCTCCTGTTCATGGGCCCATCAATGTCTTGCCACATGGACTCAGAGATAACTCCATCCAGGAGCCATTGCTGTTTAATGGGTAATCAAGGACCCAAAGCATGACTCAGAACGATATCAGTCCATTGCGAGATGCTACGCCCAGAGGGGAGGAGCTAAGCATCCCCACGTGGATATCATCTGGGTTTTGGGATGCAAAAAGCAGTCTTTCCATTGCATTCCCAGAGGAACGGCCACCCTTACCCACTGGTGCCGCGCTGCTGCGTCGAAAGCACTTCCCTCCCGTCCGAGCGGGGGGGAAGGCAGCCGGGGCTAGCTCGGAGCACAGCAGCAGCTAGCAGCGGGTCGCACTACCCGGATCCGGCAGGGACGTCCGGGCTGCGCCTTCGGCAGAAAGCAACAGTATCGAGAGGAGCGGCAAGGCGGAGAAGCCGGAGAGAAAAGAGGGTCTTAACACGCTCGGTGTAGTCCAGTGGTTTTAATGTATCATTTTCTCCACCTGGTCCAGGCGGGAAAAGACAGGGACAAAAGGGGGAGAAGCAGTATATAAAGGGGTGTACAAGAACCAATCAGGGGAAACTGAGGAGGGGAATTCAACATGACTGACACCGGTGGCAACAAGTGATACATGAACAAAGGAGGGGCTCAGGGCACCTGCCCAATCACCCCCTGTGGAAGGGAGAAGTTTCTGGAAGAATGGGGGTTTTCAGGAGATGAACGGGGCTCTGGAGGAGGGGAAAATATAACGGAAAGGGGCAGTTGCCAGGGGAACGGGGGTGGAGACAAGGGCTTGGCAGTGAGCCCAGACGGGGAGGACACCATTCGAGGGAAAGGGGGAACCAGGACTGAACCATCAAACTGGGTATAGGGTTGTATCTGGGGGAAGCATCACAAAACAATACAAAACGGGGGAGATATCTCAATTGGGAACTGAACACACACCACAACACACTGGTTTTCCAGAGGACAAGAGCTACCAGATGGTTTCCACAGAATCACCTTTTCAACAGGACCATTTCATCTAAAATGCTACCACTACCCTAACTATGAGGATGTCAGCTTGTGTTTTGACTCTCTCAGTGGATTTTCTTTTGTGTTCTTGCATGTAATTGGTTTTTCCCCCTTTTCCTAATAAATTGTATTTCTGACTTGGAGTCTCGGTGCAATGCCAGATTTCTTCAGCCCGACTAGCTCCCGACACTGACAGCGAGAGTGGGCCACCCCAAGAAAGCTGTCGAATCCAGGCTGCAGCTGTAGGGCACAGCTGCTCTACGGCACAAGTGGACTTCCTTGGGGATAGAACTGCACTGAGGGCAGGGACAAGGAACAGGGAGAGGTCTTCAGTATGTCCTTCAGTTTACTCCCTGGTGGGTCAAGGACACTGAAAGACACTGACTCAAAGGCATACATCAACTTCTAATGGGGTGAGGTCCCAGGGGAGGATACAATCTTGAAGCAACTGGGAGAAAGTGGGGGTGGAAGACAAGGCGGGGAATACAATGTTTAAACCAGTAGGGGGACTACAGGGGAGGAGAATAACTTGAACAAACCAATGGAGTTTCGAAGGTCACAAAATTGATAGGGAAGTTTCCAGAGAAAGGGGCCGGCTTGGGGAGGGGTTGATGTTCAATGGGAGAAGGAACGGGGAACAAAAGGGCAGGTCTTTGGGGAAAAACCAACACTACAGGGGGAAAAGGAACAATCCATTAATAATAACATATGCTAGAACAGCACAAAATAGGAAGGATTATAAAACGAACTACTAGAACTGCATTACAATAATAAACACCCACTACAACAGAGTGTCTCACTGGTTGTGCTTTCAAACCAGGAGAGGTACAAACCCAAAAGTTTCCCAACTTCAAAGTCAACTGGCTGCAGTTTTGATTTCCTTCTTAAATATGTCACTGAGGCATTACCAGCTTCTGTAATAGGCTTAGCAGCATGTCTGTTCTTACTGCCAAGCAGGGATTCACTTTGCCAGGCATGGAGGAAGTTTCTAGGAGCTTTCCACAAAAAATCACTTCTGTGGCTGGCTTCTTCCCTCCCCACCAAAAACCAAG
Organism: Serinus canaria; assembly: GCF_022539315.1. Lineage (NCBI taxonomy): Eukaryota > Metazoa > Chordata > Aves > Passeriformes > Fringillidae > Serinus > Serinus canaria. The sequence continues at coordinate 480,764 of NC_066338.1, forward strand.
CCATGCCAAAACAACACCTTAACTAATACTTAGTACTCAGTACGCATCCAATAATTCCTTTAAAACAATACTTTACATTTCTTACCAAACACTCTGAAAAGAAGTGGATCCATAATATTGATAAAAATTGTTCCAGTTCAATTGAAATATTGGGTTCATGCAACTCTAGATTACATAGCGATTGTTTTGTACAATACACAGAAGAGTTTTTCACCTCCATGTAAGATCCTAAATGAGGAATGCGGGACTCCAGGTGGCTCTCCAAAATGCAGTTTATTCCATCCAAGACGTTGCAGCAGCCCAGGGTCATGGGTGACAGAGCCTGTATCTACAGCTGTCAGCTCTAGCTGCAAGCAGGCCTGGAGAGACTTTGGTTTTGTTTACAATGCATTATATACTTTGCTGAGCATCTTCATACCGTAGAACCAATCTATCCCTTAACTCTTATCTATAGCCTATCATAACTACTCTAATTACCATAGTCATGTTACTATTCTCCACTCACTAAAAGTCAGTACATTACAGTTGAAGTGAAAGTTGTTTTTCAGTTTTCTTGGCAGTGGAAAATTCGGAGACCTTTTTTCTGCTTGCCACATTTGCTGACTTGTTTGCCTGTGCTATCTTCCTGCTTGGTAAAATCATCTTCTTCTTTGCGGTGGGTTTATCCTTTGCTCTAAGTCATAAAAGCACCTTCTAACTAACATACCCTTTGCCTCCTTGGTTATTCAGTAAGACTGGCTCAGCAATTCTTTCCTTCTAGATGAAAACTTGCTTCCGACTCTATTCTTTCTTCAGACTCCACATTCAAAAATCTTTCTGCCAAGCATACATATCTGTGAGACTTTCTTGTCAAACTTTCATCTTTCCCAACACCTCTAAAGAACGATTTCCTGATGGTTTGGATCAGAAGATCCAGTATTGCCATCCTGAGATTTTTCTTTCAAAGCCCATAAGCTGTGCTCAAGGTTTTGGCTATGTTCTTTGTTGTGCCTTGCATATATTTTGGCTAGAAAGCCAGTGGAGATGATGTCCTTGCTGCAGAAGCCATGGGAAATAAGGCGGAGTGTCTGGCTGATGTACCAGGGCTGTAGACTATCCACCACTTCCTCAGAGAGGCGTGGATCCCTCAAGGAAGAGAACATTGGCTATGCTCTGGGAGTTTGACAGAGAGAAAGCTCCTCATAGCTCAAATGATTTGTCTGCTGGAGTTCTGAGGAATATGTTGGGAAGAAGAAGGCTGCTGTCTTTTCCAACAATCTTCCGTGCATTCAAGAGGATCATTGCACTTCTTGTTGGAGAATGAAAGAAATATTAGTAGAAATTAGTCCTTTTCCTCTGTCTGTGCATCACTGATTGAATTTGGGTAGGGTTTATTTAAATTCTTTATTTATTTGAGTAATTCAACATATGGTCATCCAAATTCCCAAATTCTGCTTTACTTCTTTCTTTTGTAGGCCAGTCTGGTTAATTTTCTCTCTGCTGTATTATTGCAGACCATATCTGAATGGATTTTTTTTCATTTTGAACATTAGGCTTCAACTGTATGAACAGAACACTTTATCATTATTTTACCAGTTTGCAAGGAAATCCAGAATTTTGAAGAGAAGTGACACGACTCCACTTGAGGTTTTCAATGGAAGAGAAGAATGACGATGTCCTACATTCACAGCGTTGTTTTCAGTGATATTGCAGCTATTTTCAAGCAACTTAGGTGAGGTTCTGGAAGCAAGCAGCCATGATCGTAAAGAAGTCTAAAAAGTTTCCTTTTTGCCACTTTCCCTGAAAAAAAGCTAATATATCTCAACGTTGTGCTGAATCCTATTGTACAGACACTTCTTTTGAGGTCTGAACTCCTTGCTGGACATCTGTGTCTAAGAATCAGATACAGCAAACCTATGTTTCCTTATATGCTGTAAAAATTTAATTCTAATCTAGAAGAGCAAGAAAAGATTGCCATATTAAAAGAAGCTAAAGAATCGGCTAAGAAAGCAGGTAATTGACTGCTTTTTTATACAGATTGGAGCAGAGATTTTGTTGTTTCATTGGGGGTTTTTTGGCTTCTCAATAAAATTTTAGAAGTGGTGGGGTAAGAAAATGTGGATTTTTATCGGTTTGCCTTGAAAGAGGAATTACAGGGGAAACTGTTGAAAAGAATTGATGCAGAGCTCTATGCATTAATGCACTCTTTTGTACAGAGATTCCGATGTGAAAATTAGGAGGAGAGAGTGCCGACAAGATGATTTAATAGAACGAATTCAAAACAGCATTCTTTTCTCTCTGAATTACAGCTCTAAACCTCAGGATATAATTAGGAATCTCAAAGATTTAAAATGGATGATGAAGTTTTATATCCAGTCAACTGTAAGGCTTCACATTTGAATCTGGTTTGCATTTTGGCGAAAGCCTGGAATCTCTTGCAATTTGCCAGATAACAAGGGATTTAGAACAGGAAGTATGCAAGTAATCTTTTGGACCCTTCATCTCCCTTCTTAGAACAACGACTACATTGATTATGTTCCTATTTTTATTCCATCAGGGGATTTGATCATGGAAATGTCTAGTCATTCTTTTCTTGTTTTCAACCCCTCAAAGAGCATGAATCAAAACTATTCAGAAGTCCTTGATTTGCAGCAGTGACAAGCACTATACTGGTAAGAGTCAGTGGGCATTAGCAGATCGCCCATGACAGCCCCCTATGTTCTGGCAGGACTGTTGCTTGAGGGGCTGGAATTCTGTGAAATAGAACATTCTCTGAATGGGAAAAACGGAAAGAGATTCTGAACATTAAACCCAACACATGAACAGGTAATAGGGCAGGTAATTTTCTGTGGAAATTTCTTTAGCCTCAGTGTTGTGGATGATGATTACTCTTCCTACCTCCTTTGGCCAGCTGCCAGCGCAGCCACCTAGCTCCGCTTATGGACAGAAAGCCAGAAGAAGTGATTTTTGAACAAAACACCTCTCAGGACCTTAGAGTGTTTTTTGCTGCAAAATGTTTCAAAGCAGATGGGGAAACAATTCCATTTTAGAGAGTGTGTTCAGAAGACCAGGTTGGAAGCTAAAATCATGGGTTCTCTTTCTATATATGTTACTGATTTTTCCTATTATCTATCTGGTGAGGGTTTGATTTTTTGTGGAGGTTGTTTCTTTTTTTTTTTTTTTTTTTGCCTACATCCTTGAGATTTAACCACAAGACAGAAAAGTACTGTAAGGTTAAATTACTTTTGAGATGCCTTGTGCTGAATAGCTTGTACCTACTGCTAAGGACCATGGGCTAGTTCCCGTTTCATTTCTGAGAAGCGATACAATTGCCATCTGTATTTTAGTTCTAACCATCTGTTGTCATGGTGGAGATGCAAATTATGAAGACCAATTTTTGAATCTGGAGGAATGTATTTACCATTTTGTAGCTGGCTTTTCAGTCTCTGAGCCATCAATGAAAAAAAGGAGAAGAATCTACACTGTTTTAGTCCTGTGGACCATCCACTACTGTCCACGTGCTCAGATTCAAAGCCAAACAATCCTGTCGGGACTCATTGGGAGGAATTATTTGGATTCAAAATACTAGACTAGTATTTGATTTCCTCCAGCACAGTCCTTTGGGCATGAACTTTGATATCTATATGTTACCTCGTTCACAGTGGTCCCAGGATGAGGGAAGAGACGACAAAGCTGACTTCATGTATCAGAAGGCTTGATTTATTATTATATGCTATATAATATATAAAAACTATACTAAAAGAATAGAGGGAAGGATTTCACTACAAAACTATGCTAAGAATAGAAAAGGAATGTCATCAAAGGTCTTCTCCCAGACCGAGACCAGCTGGACAGGTGTTCTGTGATAGGCTCTTAATTGGAAACAGTTTGACGGGGCCAATCACAGACCTCCCTGTTGCATTCCACAGCAGCAGATAAGAATTGTTTACAGTTTGTTCCTGAGGCCTCTCAGCTCTCAGGAGGGGAAAAATCCTAAGTAAAGGATTTTTCATAAAACATGTCGGTGACATCTCACCCTTTTTATTTTACATAAATTAAAAGGAAAATTGTTTGCAATTTCATCTGCTGGACCAAGCAGGGGAAAGAACAAGCATCTGAGAGGCTATGTGTTGCCAATCAAAATATCAATCAAATGCTGGTGTGGAACCATCAGGGAAATTCTTCACCTGCAGAACATCAAATTCCCATCACATCACCAAAACAATTTTAAAGTAGATGAAAATGCAAAAACAGTCCAAGGGAAGTTCATCACTTCAAGTCCAAACAGCTGAGTTTCAGGAAAAAGTCCAAACTGAAGATGTTCCTCTTTGACATTGCTGAAAGTCCCTTTTCGTCCTGAGAGCTGCTAGCTCTTTCAACCCTTTTTATTTAATTTTTTTTTTTTAAGAGCAGTAGCAGAGAGTCGGGCCACTGAGACCCCAAACAGGCTGGTCCACCAGCCACCGTTTGCGGGGGGCCCTGGCCCCCGTGGAAGGAACAGGGACCCCAGACCTGGCTCATAGAACGGTGGTCCAGGTCCCGATGGGGGAAACAAAACCCCCAAACCCAACAGGCGCTGGCCAGGCAGAGGCCCTGGCCCAGGGAACCGAGCCAAAAGCCCCAGACCCAGCCCGCGGAGCAGGATCTGTGTTCTCTCAACCCGGCACACAGCTGCCGATACCTGGGCAGCACGAGTGACCGAACGCTTCATCCCCGCTGAACCGGTGCAGACCAGCAGCTGGGGAAGAAAAGCTTTCCCAGGGATCAACACCCCAAATCTGGGGGTGCTTTGTCCCCAGAGCAAACGAGCAATGCTCACATTCCACTGTGTCCCCTGCCTCTGCAATGCAAATGCAAAAGACATTTTCCCTCTTTCTGCCCCTCGGCACCACCCCCTGTGGGCTGGGGACCGGAGGCAGAAGGCTCAGGAGCCCCCTCCCCCACGCCGCAAGGGCGCGCAGGGGGAGTCAGGCATTCCAACCCCCAGCGGGAAACCTCAAACCAGACCCGGGTCGGCCTGTGAAAAACACCGAGTTTGAACGCAGGCAGACGGGCTGAGCCCGCAATCAGCTGTCGAACCACACCCCCCCACGGAGGGGCAAGCCGGAATCCCCTTCCCCTGTCCCAGCTCTCCCCGCAGGGGCAGCCTCGGGACAGCCCGAAAAGCTTGGGGAGGAATCCAGGCTGATCGCAGGCGCCGCGGTGGCCACCGCGGGCGGCTCCGATGAGGGTTCCGCTTGGTGACTCTCAACCTCAGCCCCCTCCACCGGCTCGGCAGCCGCGGGGCGCGGCAGGGGCGCCACCACCACGGTCGGAGCCCTCACAGGCTCTGCTGGAGGGTCGGGCGTGGGAGGGACTGGCGCGGATGGCGTGGGACCGACCCCTGCCGGCACCGCTGTGAATGCAATTGCCGGCTGCGATGCAGAAGGAGAAGAGACAGGGGCTGCATGCCCCGACTCCAGGACGGGCTGCCGTCGATTGTTGCTGCTGTCGAGTCCGTCGCCTAGCAACTCAGGCTAAGCCGCGGGAGGCGGTGTCGCAGGAGAAGCCACGGAAAGCGGCGCTGCAGGAGAAGCTGCGGGGACTGGCACCTCCCTCAAGGCGGGCTTTCTTCTGCCACGGGCAAAGCTTCGCCGATTCGGGGGGCTGGAGACTTCCAGGCAGCGGATTCGGACAGGCTTCCTTTTTTCCAGCTCCAGCGAGAAGGGAGGCATCCCCCGCACATTTGCAATCCACTGATATGCAAATGCCTTCCGTTTCAAAACTGGGAAGAGAGTTCTGAAAGACAGACAGATCTTAAGGAAATCCAAGTCCCCGGTAAAAAAGATCTCGGATAATTAATTCCATGCATTCCCAAACATATGAATCAAAGGCATACAGCACATCAGAGAAAAATCCATGGTGTTTTGTCCACCGGAAAAACTCAGAGAAATGTGTCTCCAGCATAGGAATTCTGTCCTCATCACCCCATTTTCACCAGAGGCCAAGAAGTTTCTCCTCTGAGGGAGAGAATGGAACCTCCGCCTCCGTAGGCACCCTTGTCCACATCCGAATCTGCCTCACACGAAGGGCAGCATTTTCAGGAAGGGAACTGTAAACAGTACCTTGTGACAGTGTCCTCTGGGCTTCAGCAGACTGCATTGTGCTGCGAAGACTCACAGACATCTTGTCTCAGAGACTTTTCAAAAGGTTCTCTCTGTGGCCAGCCTTGGCTGTGAACTCTGACCAATTTCAGGATCTTCAGTTCTTCAGCTCCTGGCTAGAAGCCACTTCTGTGGTGAATGTCCCTTTTTTCCCTCAGGGTCACCATATGTTACCTCGTTCACAGGGGTCCCAGGATGAGGGAAGAGACTACAAAGTTGACTCCATGTATCAGACGGTTTGACTTATTATTATATGCTATATATTATATATAAAAACTATACTAAAAGAATAGAGGGAAGGATTTCACTACAAAACTATGCTAAGAATAGAAAAGGAATGTCATCAAAGGTCTTCTCCCAGACCGAGACCGGCTGGACAGGTGTTCTGTGATAGGCTCTTAATTGGAAACATTTTGACGGGGCCAATCACAGACCTCCCTGTTGCATTCCACAGCAGCAGATAAGAATTGTTTACAGTTTGTTCCTGAGGCCTCTCAGCTCTCAGGAGGGGAAAAATCCTAAGTAAAGGATTTTTCATAAAACATGTCGATGACATCTATAGAACCTTTCACAGGGATCCATCTTGGTCACGTGCATCATGTTTTAGAAGAGAAGAGGCATTGCTGAATGGCTTCAGTGAAACAAAAAATTTTAAATGCACTCTGAATGGAATTGCGATCCAAAGGAGCCAGTATTGGCTCCAAGAAAGCCTGAGATATTGTCTGTGATGAGATCCCTTCTAAGAGGTTCATTTAAGGTACCAAATACTCCATTGAAATACTGGCAGATTGGTCAGAGGGGAAAAGCAATGTTTTTGAATGGTCCTTTGGGAAGACAGGGCTTGCAGCGAATTTAGTACTTGCTGCTAGGTTGCCTAAATTCCAGAAAAGAGTATTACTACTGAAATTCGACCCATGGTAGATGAAGTCTTTGTGACTGTGAAAGTCCAGTGCATGGCAATCTCAGAAAGGAACCCATCAAAACCCCTCAAATGGCAACACACAAGTTGTGAGTTGGCAGTGCATGCCAGTTTTTAGCAAACCACAGCAAAATGCTGATTGCAAAACGAGGCCATTAAGTCACATCCGGTATGAAGCAGTAGGAAAGAGGAAAGCAGCTGAGAGTGTCAACCCCACTAGGTAGTCTCAGCATTCTTATTGACATTAGCAGAAATGTGAAATGAGTCTATCAAAATTACAAAGGAGGCAAAAGAAAAGGGAGCAATGACTCCTCTGGCATAGTGTTTCCTAAGAGGGATCTTAGGAAACACGTATGCCAGTGTTTCCAAACGTAAAGATTGTATCACCCCTTAAACTGAAGGAAGGTATTTAAATGGCAGTAAGGAAGTGGCATCAAATGCTAGAAAGACTCTGGGCAGTGTACTTCTAGACAGAAATGCCACTGATGGAAAACCAACTAAACTGGCACCAATGCAGCAGCATTGTACTAAAGCCCAGAAATGTCCACCACTTCACTCTGCCGTTCCTTTAATATGCACACAGCAGCTCTGAAACATTGCTACTCATCATCTCCTTGGCAAACTGGGCGTGAGGGTCCATAGTGACGCAGAGTCCCCAGGCAGGTACAAAGGAGAGCCGCTTTCTTGCAAAAGCCAGGCTCTTGAAGCAGTCAGGCCTTTATCGGTTGCATAGCTTTAAGCCACAACAAACATAATTCAACCAAGCGCCATACACCACACTGTGAACACGCGATGGTTCTAGAACTTGTTGATCTACCTCTGATTCAGCTGCCTCACTTTCCCATAGTCGTTTTCTGCTTAGCCAAAGTAACGGGCCTCAGCCATGGTTTTACAAGGCCTTCCTTTTGGAAGGTTCTACCTATATGCAACAGCAAACCACTAGTTTCTTCAGCGCCAAGAGTTTAGGCAGACGATTTGCATATGCCCTTCCGGTGAAACATAATGGGGAGAGAAAATCCTGTCAGAGATGTTCAGTCATTCCATTTTCAAGACAGGCCAGATCCAAAGAAACATAAGTTTTGGGATTGTGTACTTGCTCTTACAAAACACCTGTTGCCATCTGACAATGAACTAGCAGAAAATCAGCAAAAATGAGACTTGAGATCAAGCAACCTTTTGAAGGTAACAATGAGGTGAGAAATAAAGACAACACGTTTCCAGGCTATCGAGATATTTTTAAAGGACAGCAAAGGATTTGAGAGCAGAGGCTAAACTCATGGGGAAGCATTTAAAGCATTGCAAGAAAAACATGACCGAAAACTAAAAGAATCCCAAGAAAAATAGGGGCAACTGACCTGCTTAAGCCTTCAGGAAATCAGTGGCCGCTGATTTAGATAGGCCATTCAAGTTCATTTACTGGTGCACCTTCCACTCCTTTTTCACCTGTCAGCATCCCAGGGTGAATTGTGACCTTGGAATCAAGATTACTTGAGATTCTGTTCTTAGCTTTAGGAGAGAAGTACAGCAGCTGAAGTACCTAATACTGATGCGATACCCAGGAACTCAGAGTTGACACTTTTCATTGAAGTCCAATCACAACTAGCAGTACTAAGAGGATAGGATTGGCCTCTTTTCATGTGATCTTCTTGTTACACAGCCTGCTCGGATTCTGGTGAAACGTTTTCATTAGCTTCTCTCTAAAAAGTAGAAAAACCAATTACATGTCCCTCCCTGCTGGTGCAGGTTTACCATTGGGTTTGTCGAGCTTAAAAGTGGAGTTGGAACTAGCAGGAATTACTGTGTCTTAAGCCTCCGGTCTGTTAAGACAATCTCAGGTTGATAAAAGCCTACATGCTATTGGCTAAAGACTCTGTTTGCCCAAGAGCAGATGCATGCAATTTAATCCAACTTTCTGTAACAAACCCCAGTAATACAAAAGCGTCACAAATAGCAGGAAGAATTATTTGACTATTTAAGGAAGCAACTTTCTCCCCTCCTTTTGGCGGGAGCATAATCTGCTAGCTGAAGTAACAAACTTGAGGACAGAACTCTCCCTGCTCCTGAGAAATTGCTGACAAGGGAACCACCAAAGCTCTGTGACTTTCCCCTTTCCATTCATTGGTCAAGCCTAGTAGCCTAAAATTTACGGGCTCAATCAAAGACAAATGCTAATCTAGTCAGAGGTCTATGAAAGGGCCAAAAATTATTGGAGTTCTTCTTAGACAATGGAAATAGAAGCAGAGCTACCAATCTATTTCCTTGCAACATATCCCTAAAACTCATTCCCTTCTTTTCATAACTAATGTATAGCCACCAGTACAATCAGGAGAAGACAAATCTGGCTGATGTCAGCAAGGGAAGGATTTGAAACAACTATTGCCATGAATCATCCTATAGGACAGTAACTCTGACTTTAAGATCAGAGCCCTTTTAGTAAGTATCACTTATGGGAAATTCAGGACTCCTGCACAATGGATCAAGAGGGTTAAGCAGAAGCCCTTTATGGTTCACATGATGCTCTTACAAACTTCCGACTCTCTGCACACGCTAGTCACGCAATTCTTATTGGTGCCTTTGTCTTGTCCACGCATTCTGCGTGCACCTCTCAGAAGATGTGTTTCCTTGCAGTCCAGGTACTTTGCTCCTCCCGCTCCCCCCTTCAGGAGTTCTTGTGGTCTTGGAATTGGGTTCCTCAGCTTCTTCTCTCTTGTTTCAGCACGGCTTATGTCTTGATGAATTCCAGAGGGCCCTGAGAAAATTCTGAGAAGAACTGTTCCAAGCTGGATGGCTGGTGCACCCTGTAGTCTAAGCAGTTCAGATACATTGCCACAATTCCCCAATTTTCTTGCACCAGCCAGACCCTTCCCACCGTATTTTCTACCAAGAGGCACACACGTTTCACCATTCATGGAATAACAAAAAGCAATGAAATAATGACTACTAGTAAAAAAAAGCTCCATTTATGTGATCTTTCAACCATCCACTTCTTTCCCATCCCTCAAACCATTCATGCAAATCCCACTCCTTCCCAGTCAATTTCTTCATACTATCTTGTAGTTGTGTGAGTTTCTTATAAATGGCTGCAGAGTGGTCAAAAAGATTCATGCAACACATTCCTTCAAATACCTTACACTCGTGCCCATGTGCTACTAACAATAAATCTATTCCAGCTCTCTTTTGCAGCGTGCTATGTCTAATAGCATCTACGTCAGTGAGCACCTGATTTAAAAGAGAAGATGTTACGTTTAGTTGTTCGAACATCCAGCATCCCAAATGATTGAAAGCAGCCAAACTTTGATAAGCAGCAACACCTGTCGTAAGGAATGAAGTTATTCCTGCTGGAATGAGCAAAAGTCTACATAATGGGGGCAATCGCGTCTAAAGCTTGTGCTGGTTCTTTCGGTATTCCCGGAAACCACCAAGCGGCTTCCTCATGCAAAGACCATTGTGAAGGTCACAGAGCTCACCAGAGCGTGGCTGCTTCTGAAAGAAGCCCGGGATCGGCGCCTACGTTCGGGGAGCTGCGTACGCCCGTCTTCTGCGTCTCTTGCCGCCTACATCTTAGCGAAAAGCTTTTCCACGCTTTCTCTCAAGAAGACACTGTGCCAGCACAGCAAGCATCCCTCAACGTTTTTCATGAAGTTAGTCGAGTTCTTACCAGCTTCGAGGCAAAAAGAAAAATTAATATTGGCCATGGCGTGCTGCATAACCTTTAAAAAGATGCAAAGAAAATTTGTCCTAGAGCTCTTTCCCTATGTATGTTAAAGTAAGTTTAAACTTCTGGAAAGTGGTTAGTTCTTGTCCTGGCTCAGTTTGAGAGCTGCATACTTAATCCCGGTGCTGTGCGCCTTCGTTCTTCGCGTCTCAGCATCTGCCGAGCTCTCCGTCTCCTGGAGGCGAAGAAGTGGCTTTTTCGCACACAGAGCATTGTGCCGGTCTAGGTGTGCTCCGGATCGTGGCTTCTGCCGAAAGACGCCGGGGACCGGCACCTACCTTTGGAGACCTGCGGATGCCCGTCTTTTGCGGCTCTTGCCACCTACATCTTAGTGAAAAGCTTTTTCACGATTTCTCTCTAAAAGAAACTGTGCCAGCACAGCAAACTGCCCCTGATTACGGCCTCCTATTTTGCCTTTGCAGTGTATTCCAGAAGTACTCCTATTTCTTAAGCTGCTACCTGTTTTCAAATCACCGCTCTCCATGTCCCCTGCTACCCTGTGTGAATAAACCGAGGCATGTTACCTTGTAGATTATAAATCCAAGTAATAGGTGAATTCAAGAAGAATGCGCCTTGATTATGAGAAGCAATGCCTACTGAATAGAAAAAAGATAATCTTCTTTGAGATCCAATATAACACATTTGTGTGCATGGGGGGAGGTGTATCTGTGTGTGTGAATGGGAAGTGTACTCACCCACAAACCAGAGGCAATATTTAGTAACCAACATATCGTAAGGGTGGATGCATATCATTTCCTGCTTTTTATTGATTTTTTTTTTAAAGGTTCATTTCTTTTTACAGATTTTCTAGTCAGTTGAAAAATTCTTCTGTGTTTGTTTGAGAATAGAGATCTCCAAAAAGCTTACTGGGTGAGGAGAATCGTTTGGACTAGATGATGACTATTTAGAAGATGATATTTTCATCGGCATCAATCCATTTCCTTGTTTTGGAAATAGTTCTGGTTTTCAAAGTAGCAATTTTCAAGGTGTATTTTTTGAAGGTGAAAAAATTGAGATCATAATTGGTATCACAGAAATACAAAAAAAAATCTCTTAATATCATCCGTTGCATCATTTCAATGTTGTCTTTAAATTTTCAATAGCTAACTCTAAATCTCATGTTAATATCCTTTTTAAATGTTCTGTCTTGACACAATTTTTTCTTGATCCATTCCTAAGCTTCAAAATGATATTCAGGTAAGAGTAAATTACTGAAACTACTTCACATTTTACAAACTGACATCACAGTGCTGGGAGGGAGGGAGGGAGGGAGGAGAGGGAAGGGAGGAAGAAAAGAAAGAGAGAAAGAAAGAGCAAAAGTAAGAGCGAAAGAAAGAGAGAAAGTAAGAGAGCGAGAAAGAAAGAGAGAAAGAGAGTAAGAAAGCGAGAAAGAGAGAAAGAAAGAAAGTGAGCAAGAAAGAGAGAAAGAGAGAAAGAAAGAGAGAAAAAAAGAAAAGAAAGAAGGAAAGAAGGAAAGAAGGAAAGAAGGAAAGAAGAAAGAAAGAAAGAAAGAAAGAAAGAAAGAAAGAAAGAAAGAAAGAAAGAAAGAAAGAAAGAAAGAAAGAAAGAAAGAAAGAAAGAAAGAAAGAAAGAAAGAAAGGAAATTCCCAAATATCAGAGACTTTAAAAATTATAAAATATTTGTGTGGATTATATTTAAGTGCCGAGACTGTTCCTGCAATTGATAATGTTAAAAGGAACTTCTATGTGAGACCAATACAGTTGAACTGGATGGCAGTTTCTCAGAACCAATAGTCTGTTTTCTCATCTTCAGCTAGTTACTGCTCCTGCATAGAATGAATTTTGCCACTGAATAATGCAATGGTTTGGATTGGAAGGGACCTTAAAGTTCACCTAAATTCACTCCCCATGTCACTGGCAGGGACACCTTCCACTAGACAGCCTTAAGCTCAAAGACCCATTCAAGCTGGCCTTGAACACTTCCAGGAATGAGTCACCCACAACATGTTCCAGCGTCTCACCACCCTCCTGGCAAAGAATTTCTTCCCAATACCCAAAGGAAACATATACTCTTCAGATTTTAAAGCCATCAACACTCTTCCTATCGCTCCATGCCCTTGCGTAACGCATCTGCCTCCTTCTGCTAGGCTGCCTTCAGATACTGGAGGACTGCTCTAACATTTGCTCAGAGTCTGCTCTTCTCCAGGCTGAGAAGATGCTTGGAGGACTCTGGCTTGATGACAGACTCCCTGAGCTACACTAGGGGCTCAGACCATTCTTCTTCTTGGAATTGTTGAAGGATGCACAAGCACTGCTGATTGTGCTTCACTGTGGTACAGGTAATAAATAGTTGTTTGTTTGAACAAAGACACACTTGAAATGAAAAAAGCCAAATTTTAAAGCAAAATTAATTGTAGAAAGGTTTCTACACTTGTGGCCTGTTACCCCAACCCATCTATTGGTTGTAAATGACCTTCCTTGCTGATGTTATGAAGCATGAACCAAAGTCAAGTGATGTCTACTACTTAAGACAGATGTTCTACCTACTTACTAGAATATGTTCTTACTGTTTTAAAGCAATCCCCTGAACATTAAGAACAAGAGATTACATAATGAAGTAATGAAGTGCTTTGGTTGAAAGTAAAATGCATTTGAAGGAAATGGGTTTGTGGGTGAGCACAGCAAGAGCTCAGAAATAGAGTGCCAGCTTAGTTCTCTGCTTCAGAGAGAAGTGAAGCAATTCAGGAATGTCTTTCCGTGAAAATAGTTTACAGATCTTTCTGCACAACGGTTAACAAGCAGCATCAGAAATGAATGCAAATAATAGACTAGTCACGACAAGGTTGTCATCCATGAGTGGTAGGGCAACTCAGACTCATAGCAGTGGTTTTCTTGTTGTGCCTCTTAGAATAGACAGAAAAGAATAAGGAAACCTAATTTTTCCATCTAGTTTCTTTCAGTATTGGTTCCAAGACTATTTTCCTGCCCTCAGGAGACAGCAAAAACTGTCAACAACTGAAATGCTTCAGAACTGGAAATGATCTGAATCACAAATATTTCTCTTCAAATAAAATTAAAACATAAGTCATAACTGTAAAACAGATCGAGCTATTTAAAAATGAATGTTCTATACATACTAAAACATTCCCAGAGATAACTATTGTGTCCTAAGTCTGTTTAAAAGTCTAGAGTTCCTGGTAAAAAACTTATATGCAGCTGAGGTAGCTACATGAGGTAGCTCTTTCCGGCTTCATTATACTCTTCACTCTCACCACCTCTACCAATTGATTTCTGTAAGTTCTTAGAAAACAGTAATTTAACTTTTTTTAGTTCTCTGAAAAAATATGACAGTGACAAGAGTTTTTTGCACTCCCTGTTTTCTGAGAAGCCTGACCATCAAGCCTTAGGAACTTGATCATGAGTTTTGTGAGCCTCAAGCAAAACAATTTAGGCTTCTAATTCTTGTATTGTCCTACTTAGCTATGACAAGAAGTGGAAAGAGGATAGATTAGAGTTAGCAGCTGTTTAACATTTGCACATACTCTTCCGCTAGAGAAAACGTCAAGGATGGTTTTCTGGCCCTCTCTCCATGAGCTGCGGCTTCCTTCAAGGCACTTTCACCTGCTGTGGCATGGAGCCCTCCACCAGCTGCAGTGTAGCTATGTGTTTCTCCATGGTTCTCTAGGGACTGCTGGGAGAAAACCTGCGTCACCAGGATGGCTCCAGGGACTGTGGGGGATTCTTTTCTCTGTCAACTGGAACACCTTCTCCTCCTTGTCTCACTTTAGTATCACGGAGCTGATTCCCATCCTCTTTTTTTCCCCTCACTTGCCACTGCCTATTCATATGTTTTGTGCTTTTGACAATATATTCTCACAGAGACTGATGGGCTCAGTGTCAAAAATGTGTCTTGCTAGAAAATGACATGCCATACAAAACCATGATTTAATAGAAAAGAATAGTGGAAGTACAAATATCCTGCCAAAGGTCCGGAAAATTGACAGTGCTTCATTGTAGTACATGCCCTGATTTTGCCTTCTTTCTCCTTAAGATCTGGAAAGAACACTGGGCAGGAGACAGTGTTGTTTCAAGGAAAAGACTTTGTTAGGATTCTAGGCTGCATGTTCAACTTTCTGGAGAAAATTGAGGAAAGGCACTTTGTCTTTTGGGGTAAATCTCATTAGGCAGTAGTGACAAATTCCGACCAACAAGAGCAGGTCAAAATCTGGTGAGACCAAGCAATATAGCTGGAGTGGCCAGGACAGAACCATAGAGTCATAGAATCAGTTGAATTGGAAGGGGCCTGTCAGGAGCATCAAGTCCAACTTCTGGCCCTGCATGGGACCTTCCTCGAGAATCACACCAGATGCAATGTCCAAAAGCTTCTTGAACTCAAGATAGGCGGGATGATGTGACCACTCCCTGGAGAGACACTTCCAGTGCCCAGCCATCCTCTGGTTAAAAAACTTTTTCCTGATACCTGACCTAACCCTCCCCTGATTCAGCTGCATGCCATTTCCTCCAGCTCTGTCCTTGTAAACCTCATTTGAGAACTTTCTGATACCTTCATGTCTTTTTTCATTGTGGCACCCAAAACTGCCTCCAAGCACTCAAGGTGAAGCAGCCCCAGAGCAGAGCAGGACAATGCCCTCCCTTACCAGATGGTGATACTGTGCCTGATGCAGCCCAGGACAGGTTTGGCCCTCGTGGCTGCCAGGGCACTGCTGATGCACATTCAGTTTGCCATTGGCCAAGAGCCTGGCTTCCTTTCTGCAATGCTTCTCTCCAGCCTCTGGCTCCCTAGTCTATACACACACACACACACGCACCAGGATTGCCCTGTCCCAGGTGCTGAATCCAGCACTCGCTCTCATACAACTCCATATGGTTGGGGATTGCCTGTGGGAATCCTTGAAAACAGAGGATTTTGGGAAAGCTGCAAAAGGCAGGCCTCAGAGACAGCAGAACTGTGGTTGGAGCTAAGCAGTAGTCATAAGGTTTGTCAGCAGAAAAATGATAGAAGAAGTAGAGAAGTAAGGACAAATAGAACAATGGCCTGTGTATTAACGCTTGACCAGAAGAACTCCCGAAGCTACAGCAAAGTATATCTAGCCAGATGTCAGGAAGTTCTAAGCTTAAAAATGGAGCTCTGTGCATTGTATCTTAAGGCTTACAAGCAGGTCTTTTATTCAAAAGAAGCAAGCATTCTTTGAACCAAAGGTACGTGTGCTTCTAGGGATTGGAGAGAACTACTGTCAATATGCTTTTGCTTTGTGGGATTGGTCAAAAAACTTTTCAAGTAAGTTGTAACATTAAGTTCTTTGTCTGCTGCTGGGGGCGTGAGCTGCTGGTATCTTCCCACTGTCATAACCATGTCATGAGACTGATGCTGGAAAATACAACAGCTTGGGACGCCTTCCCCAGCAGTCCCGCCCCTTTCGTGATTTGTGCATCGACTCCCGGCCAGCCATAATTGCCCATCTCTCTTATTTGTCAAGATCTCTCTGCAGGGTCTCACTGCCCTCAAGGGAGTTAGTTCACAGCTCCTCCCAATGTAGTGTCTGTGGCAAACTTGCTTAATATTCCTTCAAGTGCCGTGTCTAAGTTGTTCAAAAGATGTTGAAGAGGACTGGCCCAAGGATGATACTGTCTTAGCCACTGAAATTAGCGCTTCCTGCTTCTTCTTGCTCCTCAGTGCAGAAATCACAACAAATGTCTTCTTTGTTTCTTTTCTATCCGTGCAGATATCTTTGCTTATGCTCATGCTTTTTATCCCAACAGCAGCTGACACGACATTTACTTACACAGCAAGAGCACGCTTTTCCTGCTGTTACTAGACTTTGCAATCTGTCAATCAGTGACCTTTGCAACTGAAGTCAGACCTTCAGCATTTCTCATCAAAAGAGTAGAATGTCCTCAGAAGAAGAGAAAACTTTGCTGCATACTCTGTAAGCCTGCAGAATATATCATAAGGAGTTAGCATCTCAAGCAATTCAGCACTGACCCTATACTTGAGCAGGGAAAAAACTTCAAAGAAGAGCTATTTAATGCAGCAACATATCTGAGAAATAAAACAACTAGGATCTTCCAAACTGGTTCCTGCAGTAGAAATGTACTTGTAAGAATACAGAAGATAAAAGACATGGTTTGGAAAGGCTATATCCTTGCTAAGCTAAATTGGATCTCATCCTGTAGATGAAAGATCAAGAAGCTCAAAGTGGAGCTAGAGAGACACATCCAGATCATGAGATATAGCAAAGCATTTTTCAAGATAATTAGGCATTCTGGTGGACTGGGCAGTTAGGTTAAATCTGCCACACTTACTCACTTTTGGGGACTGAATAGTGGAGTGTTAACCATATCTGCTGCTATATCAAGTAAAAGAGATCCATCCAAATTGTATGGCTAGTGTGAACCCTCTCACTCTCTGTTGCAAAACACTTCATAAGCTATTACCGGTCTTTGGAACAAAATGAAATAAAGCCGTTACACCATCTTGGAATGGGAAAATATGTTCCAAATATTTTTTTCCTCATGTTTTCTTCTTCTTCTCTTTTTTTTTTTTTTTTTTAATCCCACAAGATGTGATTCATAATTTCAACCATTCTGGAATGCTTTCAACAGATGAACCCACCACGGTATATTTATTACAGGTTCTTGCCCCTTACATTCTTCATTACAGTTTTGAAATATACTCCACAGTCATTTGATCTCTGTCACTTTTTTATCTCTTTCCCCTGAGACAAATTTTAAAGGACTACCTAATCCCTAAAAATCATTACTTCTCTCGTTTCTCAAAGCTTTTGAGAAAGTTGTTTTGTTTTGGTTTCTATTGTATCATTCCTAATCTCTTCAGACCTACTACAAGTGGAAGTTAAAATAAATCTTATCTTCAAGAGACTGCTAAAGATAAGGGACTGCCAGTCTTGGTATTTGTATGTTACTAAATCCTTTGAATTTCAAGGTTGAGTTCCTGAATCCTCAGTTTAATTAGAAAACATTGTGTTTCTAAAGGAGACCCAGTTCAATTGCTTCTGCAAATTCACCTTCATTTTATAGGATGCTACTTCAAGAAATCTTGTTTCATTCAAACATGAAAAGTATAGATTTGACATCATATGTGACCCTTTGATCTGTCGGAACTGCATTTCATTGCGTGAGTTTCACAGTTGGCTCAAAGAAGATTCCTTTCAATTTGCATAGCATGTTACCTGAAGATCTGTCTGCTTTCCTCATTGCTTTAATGGGAAGACAAGGGAAATACATTCTGAATGTTATCAATATAGTCGACTTTTACCTGCCAGTGTGCTTCTATTGACTAGAACCAATTTCAGATGCAAAGAACATATTGTCATGATCTGCTCATTCAAAGGAGGTGGTGATGGTTCCTTGATCTCAGAGTATAGCTACCAAATGGAGAGAGGAGAAGTCTTTGCAGTCGAGCCGATGGAGTTCTCCTAGGGGAGATCTCCAAGTCCTGGTGAACTCAAGGTTCTATTATAGTCCATTGCTGAGGGGGGGGAAACAGATCTAGAAATGATTGAGGGGCAGCAGATGCAACAAAGAGCAAGTCTATTGAAATTGCTGAGGGGGAGAAAGGTATTGAAGACAGGTACAGAGAGTCCATGTTCTCAGCAGGATAAGTCAATATCAGCAGTGATTGGGAGCCATTGTTTCAGGACAGGTTTCTATGGGAAACCAGTCTAGGTCCAGTGAACACATCTGCAGGCAACACTTAGCCGGCATCCTGCTTCAGTCAGGCCAGCACCCCTGGATCAGAATTACGTGGGTCTCAGCCTCAGTCCTCTGGAGGAGGGCTTCAGTCTCCATTCCTCATGGTGGTAGTGGAGCAGATGAAGAATTTTCCATGGGGTGGCTACCACAGTTGCCCCAGCAAGTTCATCTGGCCAAGAGGTGGGAAAATTCCTGGGCTGGTGTCGCCAAGCAGGTGCAAGCATATAGGTCGCGTTGCGCTTTGGCAGGCCCTGTTAGAAGCAGTCACTGTAGACAGAGCTGCGAACAATCACTTGGCAGGCCAGAATTCTGCTCAGGGGCCTCAGGATTTCTGGCATTCCTCCACCGCCGGCAGGCCAGCATTCCGATCAGGGTCCTCAGGGTCCCGATGTCTGTCCTGGGGACCGTCGTGAGGCAAATGCGGGGAACTTCACACTGTATTCACTCTATTCACTGTATTCAGTATTTCACTGTAAATGATCTATGATCAAAATACTTATTTCACCTTAGTGAGGGACAAATAAATTCTTCCATACCATGATGGTTTAAAATTTTATAAACCAATATTTTCTTCTGAAAAGATATCTATAACTTTTTCTTTTTTTAGAAGAAAATATTCCTAGACATAGAACTAAGTAATTTTAAAGGAACTAATGAAAGGAAAATATTCTGCAAACAGAATTCAATGAAAAGCTGTGTTTTAAATATGAGGTAGATATTAAAACCCAATTTGTGTACCAGATATTTGAAACAGTGCACCGGCTATTTTGCCCACAAAGAGAGGCATTTAGCATTTCAGTCTTTTCCAAGGTGTTTATGATCTGCTATGCTGATCTCTTTGCGTGCCTAGGTGTGTGCGGAAGGGGGGACATGTGAAGGGGAGAGTCTATGTTTGCTTAACACTTGTAGTGGCAGATTCATGCCTCAGCTCCATCGTTTTCTTTAGAAACTTCACAGAGAGTGGATATGAAGTTTCATATCCAAAAGATATTAATCAATTCCCAAGTCATCCATTTTACTCTACCTTGTAAATCACATGCTTTCTCCTATATTTTATCAAATATACTTTCATGCCGCATGGAGGAATGAGAATGCAGATAATCCCTCCAATGTCTTGCAACTTTTACGCAAACAGATTTTCAAGAAGATCATCATTTCTCTTTAAAATACGTCTGGGACAGGCATGATGGTGGTGTCACCCTGTTGGAGTTTTTGTTGTTGGGAAATTGTGCGAAAGGACTGGTTTTTCCATTGACCGTTACTGAATCAAGTGCATGAACACATTTAAAATTCAACTGGGGTTTCCTTTTTCTAGCAGACTACTTCTAGGACTAGCTAGCAGACTCAAGATGACTCTTTTTCTCTGTTTTTGTTTCTTTCCTATTTTCTTGGCTTCTTTGCAACTCTCTACACAATTTTAGAACTTTTTTCCCAACTAAAATTGATTCCTAGACCGATAATTAAGATACGCTTTTTACAAGGAATGTTTTAAATCTTTGTTAGAGTTGAGAAAGTTAAGGACATAGGTCTTTTTCTTCCCTTATGAATATTGCAATGAAATAGGTAAATAAAGACCACCTCTTTATTTTTATTTGGAATCCAAGTAGATAATTCACATACATTAATACATTTGGTGGACCAGTATTTGCCATTCTGATGTAAGTTGTCACTTCTTAACAATATGCCTTCTGTGACTACATTGACAACACTTTTGGTAAAGGTCCAAACTGGTCTTAGACACACATAGGGAGAAATTTCCCCAGCCAGTGTCAGTCTTAAGCATGCATCTCAGAAGATCTTTCTCTATCTGGGGAATTTTCCCATGAGAGGGATTCCTGGGGGAGAAGTGATGGAAGAGACAGTTATCCCGGAGTTAAACATTCTTCTTGAACACTACTTCAGGAACTTAAATCCCATGTCCAGTTGGACCTGGCTCTGCACAGAGCTTTTTCATGCCAGTCCTTGAAATGCATCTCTAAGAGAATTCACTAGCAAAGAATAAATGAGGGTAGAAGGGGTCTGTGGGGCTCACCAAGTCCAATCCCCCTGCTTCAACCAGGACACCTAGAGCCCGTGCCCAGGATTATATCTGGACCTACCTTTAATGTCTTCAATGATCCAGTCTCCACCATCTTTCTGGACACTCTGTGCCATGGTTCAGTCACCGTCACAGTAAAAAATAATTTTGTGATGTTCAGAGGCAATCTCCTGTATTTCAGTGTGTGCCCACTGCCTCTTGTCTTTTCACTGAGCATCATTGAAAAGACACTGGTTCCCTGCTCTTTGCACTATTCCTTCCCGCATGTATGTGCGCTGCAATGTAGATAAATGTCAGAAACTTCCCTGAAGCCCAGGCAGACAATATTCTCTTCATCTACCAGGAGAGTTCATTCACCGGAGGAGTTTCAAAAGTTGTCAAGCACGAATTTCCCCTGGTAAATCCATGCTGACTACATTCTTTTGTCCTCCTTCATGTGCCTGGCAATGCTTTCCAGGAATAGCTACTCCATCAACTAAACTTCCTGGGGATCAAAATGAGGCTGGCTGGCTTGTACTTTTCTGATTCCTCCTAGTTGCCTTTTGTGAAGATGGGTGACATTTGCTTTCATCCAGTCTTTGGGCCCTTTCCTCAGTCACCATGATGCATCAAACATGATCAGGAGTGGCCTCTGAAGAACATCTGCTAACATCCTTGAGACCTTTGCATCCATCTCAACAGGGCCTGTGGACTTTATGGAATACTTACCAATTCAATGACTATGCTCATAGAAATTTGCATGGGATAAGAGGACATTTTAACAGGTACTTGAAGAGTGAGTGAAAAGAAATTTTTTCTATTTCACATGCAATAGAAAAAAGTCAATGATTTCCAAATGTATTGCCTCCTAACTAGACAATAACGAACTGGCTGGGTATTCCCCTAACAGATGAGAGCATCTGCTTGATGTCTCTTATGCATGCAGACTATTCAAATTAGGTCATTTGAGTGGGGATTACTGGTCTTCCAATTTTCCTCCTGATGAATTTAGAATATTTACTGAAGCAAGGACCTGAAGATGAAAGCTTCATTTCCCATCAGCGCACTCTAACATCCCTGGCCGTAATGCCATTGTTTCTCGCCAGCTGAGTTAAGAATTGATGACTACAAAGTGGATCAGCTCCAAAGGAAAGATCAAGGCTGGATAATATTCTCTTTTGGTAAAGCTATTTATCTCAAATGAAGTGACCAACTTCTAATCACTCACTGGCCTAAAGCTACAGGGAGGGGGAGATGGACCAGGTTTCCTTCCACTGCTGTTCTCTTTGTAACCTCAGTGTTTAATATGGGTATGAAGACATTCAAAAAGATAGTGTTGCAGAATTCATAAAATTCAGTCTTAAAAAAAACATTTTTTTGCAGCTGAAATGAAAAGAGCAAATAAAATGTATAAGTTTGTCTTGCCCTGTTCTGAAGGTTTTGTAACTTGCACACCTTTCCTTATGTAAAGCACTGTTCTTTCCTAAATACTCTCATATGGAGGAACATGCTTCTGATAAGAAGAGCACTAGGATGTCTTTACTCCACCTTTTATTTTTACTGATGCTTGGTCCTCTGAAATGCATGGTTTTCTAAAACTGAAATGTGCTACTAGTGTTCCCACGGGGTAAGCCGCAGACTCTTCCTGTCTGCGGTGTCACTAATCAGCTATTCTCCTATTTGCCTTTAAGTAGTTGAATGTTCTGGTCTAAAAGTAGCACCTTCTATGTAGCCATGCTCTTAGTTGCCAGTGTCATCCTAAATCCAAACACCCTCCTGCAAAGGACCTCTGGTTCTCTAGTCAGCTAAGGAAAAAAGACCCGTCCATCCATGCTTCCTGATTTAAAATATTAGGCTGTGATGTCTCTAAACAATTCTCTGCAGTTGAACACTACTTATCTTTGGCATATTCCTTCAACTCACTTGCAAGTCATTCATGCGTTGGGTTATTGTTAGAATTGCTTCATTTGAAGTTTTTTAAAAGGGTTAGGAGAATACTTTTGTGCCTCTGGTATGAGGATACTTTTCAAATCCATACAAACTTCCTTCTTAAGAAAAAACCTGCATCCTGTATTGTCCTAGCTTACATTATAAAAATGCATTCTATTCCCACCCTCAAGAACTGTGGAAACCAGGGCTGGCATCTTTTTTTCTTTACCTCCTGTTAATGGGCCCATCGATGTCTTGCCATATGACTCAGAGATAACTCCATCCAGGAGCCATTGCTGTTTAATGGGTAATCAAGGACCCAAAGCACGACTCAGAACGATTTCAGCCCAATGCGAGATGCTCCGCCCAGAGGGGAGGAGCTAAGCATCCCCACCTGGATATCATCTGGGTTTTGGGACATAACAAGCAGTCTTTCCATTGCATTCCCAGAGGAACAGCCACCCTTACCCACTTGTTTTCCAGAGGACAAGAGCTACCAGATGATTTCCACAGAATCACATTTTCAACAGGACCATTTCATCCAAACAGCTACCACTAACCCAACTGGCAGGACGGCAGCTTGTATTCTGACTCTGTCAGTGGTTTTTCTTTTGTGTTCTTGCATGTAATTTGTTTTTCCCCCTTTTCCTAATAAATTGTATTTCTGACTTGGAGTCTCGCTGCAATGCTGAATTTCTTCAGCCCGACTAGCTCCCGACACCGACAGCGAGAGTGGGATGCCCCAAGAAAGCTGTTGATTCCAGGATGCAGCTGTAGGGCACAGCTGCTCTACGGCACAAGTGGACTGCCTTGGGGATAGACCTGCACTGACGGCAGGGACAAGGAACAGGGAGAGGAGGGTCAAGGACACTGAAAGACACTGACTCAAAGGCGTACATCAACTTCTAAAAGGGTTGAGGTCCCAGAGGAGGATACAATCTTGAAGCAACTGGGAGAAAGTGGGGGTGGAAGACAAGGCGGGGAATACAATGTTTAAACCAGTAGGGGACTACAGGGGAGGAGAATAACTTGAACAAACCAATGGAGTTTTAAAGGGCACAAAAATGATAGGGAAGTTTCTAGAGAAAGGGGCAGGCTTGGGGAGGGGTTGATGTTCAATGGGAGAAGGAACAAGGAACAAAACGGCAGCTCTTTGGGGAGATGGACAGCTAGGGCAGAAACCAACACTACAAGGGGGAAAGGAACAATCCATTAATAAAAACATTTGCTAGAAGAGCACAAAACAGGAAGGATTATAAAACGGACTACTAGAACTGCATTACAGTAATAAACACCCACTACAACACAGTGTCTCACTGGTTTTGCTTTCAAACCAGGAGAGGTGCCCAACCCAAAAGTTTCCCAACTTCAAAGTCAACTGGCTGCAGTTTTGATTTCCTTCTTAAATATATCACTGAGGCACTACCAGCTTATGTAATTGGCTTCGCAGCATGCTGTTCTTAGTGCCAAGCAGAGATTCACTTTGCCAGACATGGAAGAAGGGTCTAGGAGCTTTCCACAAAAAATCACTTCTGTGGCTGGCTTCTTCCCTCCCCACCAAAAACCAAGCCATTCCAAAACAACACCTTAACTAATCCATAGTACTCAGTACGCATCCAATAATTCCTTTTAAAAGATACTTTACGTTTTTTACCAAACACATCAAAAAGAAGTGGATCCATTATATTGATAAAAATTGTTCCAGTTCAATAGAAATCTTGGTCATGCAACTCTAGATTACATTTTTTTTTTTTGTACAATACACAGAAGAGTTTTTCACCTCCATGTAAGAGCCTAAATGAGGGATGCGGGACTCCAGGCGGCTCTCAAAAATGCACATTATTCCATCCGAGACGTTGCAGCAGCCCAGGGTGTTGGGTGACAGAGCCTGTGCCTACAGCTGTCAGCTCTATCTGCAAGCAGGCCTGGAGTGCCTTTGGTTTTGGTTACAATGCATTATATACTTTGCTGAGCATCTTCATACCGTAGAACCAATCTATCCCTTAACTCTTATCTATAGCCTATCATAACGATTCTAATTACCATAGTCATGCTACCATTCTCCACTCACTAAAAGTCAGTACATTACAGTTGAAAGTGAAAGTTGTTTTTCAGTTTTCTTGGCAGTGGAACATTCAGAGACCTTTTTTCTGCTTGCCACATTTGCTGACTTGTTTGCCTGTGCTATCTTCCTGCTTGGTAAAAACATCTTCTTTATTTGGGGTGGTTTTATCCTCTGCTCTAAGTCATCAAAGCCCCTTCTAACTAACATACCCTTTGCCTCCTTGGTTATCCAGTAAGACTGGCTCAGAAATTCATTTCTTCTAGATGAAAACTTGCTTCCGACTCTATTCTTTCTTCAGACTCCACATTCAAAAATCTTTCTGCCAAGCATACATTTCTGTGAGACGTTCTTGTCAAACTTTCATCTTTCCCAACACCTCTAAAGAAAGGTTTCCTGATGGTTTGGATCAGAAGATCCAGTATTGCCATCCTGAGATTTTTCTTTCAAAGCCCATAAGCTGTGCTCAAGGTTTTGGCTATGTTCTTTGTTGTGCCTTGCATATATTTTGGCTAGAAAGCCAGTGGAGATGATGTCCTTGCTGCAGAAGCCATGGGAAATAAGGCGGAGTGTCTGGCTGATGGACCGGGGCTGTAGACTATCCACCACTCCCCCAGGGAGGCAAGGATCCCTAAAGGAAGAGAATATTGGCTATGCTCTGGGAGTTTGACAGAGAGAAAGCTCCTCATAGCTCAAATGATTTGTCTCCTGGAGTTCTGAGGAATATGTTGGAAGAAGAAGGCTGCTGTCTTTTCCAACAATCTTCCGTGCATTCAAGAGGATCATTGCACTTCTTGTTGGAGAATGAAAGAAATATTAGAAGTAATTAGGTCTTTTTATCTCTCTGTGCATCACTGATTGAACTTGAATAGATTATATTTATTTCTTTATTTATTTGAATAATTAATCACAAGGTCTTCCAAATTCCCAAATTCTGCTTCACTTCTTCTTTTGTAGGCCAGTCTGGTTCATCTTCTCTCTGCTGTATTATTGCAGACCATACGTGAATGGAGTTTTTATACATTTTGAACATTGGGTTTATACTGTATGAACAGAACACTTTATTTGTCATTATTTTACCAGTTTGCAAGGAAATACAGAATTTTGAAGAGAAGTGACATGACTCTACTTGAGGTTTACAATAGAAGAGAAGAATGACGATGTCCTACATTCACAGCACTGCCCACAATAATACTGCAGCTAGTTTCAAGCAACTTAGGTGAGGTTCTGGAAGCAAGCAGCCATGATCGTATAGAAAAATAGCTAATATGTCTCAACGTGTTGCTGAATCTTGTTGTACAGTCACTTTTTTTGTGGTCTGAACTACTTCCTGGACTTCTGTATCTAAGAATCAGATAAAGCAAACCTGGAGCAGAGACTTAGTGGTTTGAATGGGTTCTTTTTTGCTTCTCAATAGAATTTTAGAAGTGGTGGAGTAAGAAAGTGTGGATTTTTATCGGTTTGCCTTGAAAGAAGAATTACAGGGGAAACTGTTGAAAAGAATTGATGCAGAGCTCTAGCATTAACGCACTCTTTCGTACAGAGTTTCCGAAGTGAAAACCAAGAGGAGAGAGTGCCGACAAGATGATTTAAAATAGAACGAATTTAAAATAGCATTCTTTTCTCTCTGAATGACAGTTCTAAACCTCAGGGTATTCATAGGAAGTACATAACAATCTCAAAGATTTAAAAATGGATGATGAAGTTTTATATCCAGTCAACTGTAAGGCTTCACATTTGAATCTGGTTTGCATTTTGGCAAAAGCCTGGAATCTCTTGCAATTGGCCAGATAACAAGGGATTTAGAACACGAAGTGTGCAAATAATCTTTTGGACCCTTCATCTCCCTTCTTAGAACAACGACTACATTGATTATGTTCCTATTTTTATTCCATCAGGGGATTTGATCATGGAAATGTCTAGTCATTCTTTTCTTGTTTTCAACCCCTCAAAGAGCATGAATCAAAACTATTCAGAAGTTCTTGATCTGCAACAGTGACAAGCACTATACTGGTAAGAGTCAGTGGACATTAGCAGATTGCCCATGACAGCCCCCTATGGCAGGCTGTTCTGGCAGGACTGATGCTTGAGGGGCTGGAATTCTGTGAAATAGAACATTCTCTGAATTGGAAAAAACGGAAAGAGATTCTGAACATTCAACCCAACACATGAACAAGTAATAGGGCAGGTAATTTTCTGTGGAAATTTCTTTAGCCCCAGTGTTGTGGATGATGATTACTCTTCCTACCTCCTTTGGCCACCTGCCAGCGCAGCCACCTAACTCCGCTTATGGACAAAAAGCCAGAAGAAGTGATTTTTGAACAAAACACCTCTCAGGACCTTATAATGTTTTTTGCTGCAAAATGTTTTAAAGAAGATTGGGAAACAATTCCATTTTAGAGAGTGTGTTGAGAAGACCAGGTTAGAAGTTAAAAACCATGGGTTCTATTTCTATATATGTTAGTTATTTTGCTTATTATCTATTTGGTGAGGGCTTGTTTTTTTTGTGGAGTTTTTTTTTTGCTTTGTTTTTGTTTTTTTTCCCTGCATCCTTGAGATTAAAGCATAAGACAGAAAAGTACTGTAACGTTAAAATACTTTTGAGATGTCTTGTGCCGAAAAATTTGTAGCTACTGCTAAAGCCCATGGGCCAGTTCCAGTTTCATTTCTGAGAAGCGATACAATTGCCATCTGTATTTTAGTTCTAACCATCTGTTGTTATGGCGGGGATGCATATTAAGAAGACCAATTTTTGAATCTGGTGGAATGTATTCACCATTTTGTAGCTGGCTTTTCAGTCTATGAGCCATCAATGAAAAAAAGGAGAAGAATCTACACTGTTTTAATCCTGTTGGCCATCCACTACTGTGCAAGTGCTCAGATTCAGAGCCAAACAACCCTGTTGGGCCTGATGCTTTCTAAGCTATTTGAAGCACTCCGTGGGGAATCTTACTTTTTCTTTTCGTCTCGGAGCTGGTAAGAACTCGACTAGCTTCATGAAAAACGTCGAGAGATTCTTGCTGTGCTGGCACAGTTTTTTTCTTGAGAGAAAGCCTGGAAAAGCTTTTTCGCGAAGATGTAGGCGGCAGGAGACGCAGAAGACGGGTTACCGCAACTCGCCGAAGGTAGGTGCCGGTTCCCGGCGTCTTTCGGAAGAAGGCGCGGCCCGGAGCGCACCGCGACTGGCACAATGCTCTGTGCGCGAAAGAGCCGCTTCTTCGCCTCCGGGCGACGGAGAGCTCGGCAGATGCTGTAACGCGTTAAACGAAGGCGCAAAGCACCGGGATTGAGTGCACAGCACTCAAACTGAGCCAGGACAAGAACAAACCACTTTCCAGATGTTTAAACTTACTTGAAACTAGGAAGGGGAAAAGTTCTCAAACAACTTTTCTCTGCATCTTTCTAAGCTATTTGAAGCACTCCGTGGGGAATCTTACTTTTTCTTTTCGTCTCGGAGTTGGTAAGAACTCGTCTAGCTTCATGAAAAACGTCGAGAGATTCTTGCTGTGCTGGCACAGTTTTTTCTTGAGAGAAAGCCTGGAAAAGCTTTTTCGCTAAGATGTAGGCGGCAGGAGACGCAGAAGACGGGTTACCGCAACTCGCCGAAGGTAGGTGCCGGTTCCTGCGTCTTTCGGCAGAAGCCGCGGTCCGGAGCGCACCGCGACCGTCACGATGCTCTGTGCGCGAAAGAGCCGCTTCTTTGTCTCCGGGCGACGGAGAGCTCGGCAGATGCTGAGACGCGAAGAACGAAGGCGCAAAGCACCGGGATTGAGTGCACAGCACTCAAACTGAGCCAGGACAAGAACAAACCACTTTCCAGATGTTTAAACTTACTTGAAACTAGGAAGGGAAAAAGGTCTCGGAGAACTTTTCTCTGCATCTTTCTAAGGTATTTGAAGCACTCCGTGGGGAATCTTACTTTTTCTTTTCGTCTCGGAGCTGGTAAGAACTCGACTAGCTTCCTGAAAAAGGTCGAGAGTTTCTTGCTGTGCTGGCACAGTTTTTCTTGAGAGAAAGCCTGGAAAAGCTTTTTCGCTAAGATGTAGGCGGCAGGAGCAGCAGAAGACGGGTTACCGCAACTCGCCGAAGGTAGGTGCCGGTTCCCGGCGTCTTTTGGCAGAAGCCGCGGTCCGGAGCGCACCACGACCGGCACAATGCTCTCTGCGCGAAAGAGCCGCTTCTTCGCCTCCGGGTGACAGAGAGCTCGGCAGATGCTGTAACGCGAAGAGCGAAGGTGCAAAGCACTGGGATTGAGTGCACAGCACTCAAACTGAGCCAGGACAAGAACTAACCACTTTCCAGACGTTTAAACTTACTTGAACCTAGGAAGGGAAAATGGTCTCGGACAACTTTTCTCTGCATCTTTCTAAGCTATTTGAAGCACTCCGTGGGGAATCTTACTTTTTCTTTTCGTCTCGGAGCTGGTAAGAACGCGACAAGCTTCATGAAAAACGTCGAGAGATTCTTGCTGTGCTGGCACAGTTTTTCTTGAGAGAAAGCCTGGAAAAGCTTTTTCGCTAAGATGTAGGCGGCAGGAGCCGCAGAAGACGGGTTACCGCAACTTGCTGAAGGTAGGTGCCGGTTCCCGGCGTCTTTCGGCAGAAGCCGCGGTCCGGAGCGCACCGCAGCCGGCACGTTGCTCTGTGCGCGAAAGAGCCGATTCTTCGCCTCCGGGGGACGGAGAGCTCGGCAGATGCTGAACGCGAAGAACGAAGGTGCAAAGCACCTGGATTGAGTGCACAGCACTCAAACTGACCCTGGACAAGAACTAACCACTTTCCAGACGTTTAAACTTACTTGAACCTAGGAAGGGAAAATGGTCTCGGACAACTTTTCTCTGCATCTTTCTAAGCTATTTGAAGCACTCCGTGGGGAATCTTACTTTTTCTTTTCGTCTCGGAGCTGGCAAGAACACGACTAGCTCCTGAAAAACGTCGAGAGATTCTTGCTGTGCTGGCACAGTTTTTTCTTGAGAGAAAGCCTGGAAAAGCTTTTTCGCTAAGATGTAGGCGGCAGGAGCCGCAGAAGACGGGTTACCGCAACTCGCTGGAGGTAGGTGCCGGTTCCCGGCGTCTTTCGGCAGAAGCCGCGGTCCGCAGTGCACATCGACCGGCACAATGCTCTGTGCGTGAAAGAGCCACGTCTTCGCCTCCGGGCGACGGAGAGCTCGGCAGATGCTGAACGCGAAGAACGAAGGTGCAAAGCACCGGGATTGAGTGCACAGCACTCAAACTGAGCCAGGACAAGAACTAACCACTTTCCAGATGTTTAAACTTACTTGAACCTAGGAAGGGAAAAAGGTCTCGGAGAACTTTTCTCTGCATCTTTCTAAGGTATTTGAAGCACTCCGTGGGGAATCTTACTTTTTCTTTTCGTCTCGGAGCTGGTAAGAACTCGACTAGCTTCATGAAAAACGTCGAGAGATTCTCGCTGTGCTGGCACAGTTTTTTCTTGAGAGAAAGCCTGGAAAAGCTTTTTCGCTAAGATGTAGGCGGCAGGAGCCGCAGAAGACAGGTTACCGCAACTCGCCGAAGGTAGGCGCCGGTTCCCGGCGTCTTTCGGCAGAAGCCGCGGTCCGGAGTGCACTGCGACCGGCACAATGCTCTGTGCGCGAAAGAGCCGCTTCTTCGCCTCCGGGTGACAGGGAGCTCGGCAGATGCTGTAACGCGAAGAACGAAGGTGCAAAGCACCGGGATTGAGTGCACAGCAGTCAAACTGAGCCAGGACAAGAACGAACCACTTTCCAGATGTTTAAACTTACTTGAACCTAGGAAGTGAAAAAGGTCTCAAACAACTTTTCTCTGCATCTTTTTAAGGTATTTGAAGCACTCCGTGGGGAATCTTACTTTTTCTTTTCGTCTCGGAGCTGGTAAGAACTCGACTAGCTTCCTGAAAAACGTCGAGAGATTCTCGCTGTGCTGGCACAGTTTTTCCTTGAGAGAAAGCCTGGAAAAGCTTTTTCGCTAAGATGTAGGCGGCAGGAGCCTCAGAAGACGGGTTACCGCAACTCGCCGAAGGTAGGTGCCGGTTCCCGGCGTCTTTCGGCAGAAGCCGCGGTCCGGAGTGCACCGCGACCGGCACAATGCTCTGTGCGCGAAAGAGCCGCTTCTTCGCCTCCGGGCGACGGAGAGCTCGGCAGATGCTGAGACGCGAAGAACGAAGGTGCAAAGCACCGGGATTGAGTGCACAGCACTCAAACTGAGCCAGGACAAGAACGAACCACTTTCCAGATGTTTAAACTTACTTGAACCTAGGAAGGGAAAAAGGTCTCGGAGAACTTTTCTCTGCATCTTTTTAAGGTATTTGAAGCACTCCGTGGGGAATCTTACTTTTTCTTTTCGTCTCGGAGCTGGTAAGAACTCGACTAGCTTCCTGAAAAACGTCGAGAGATTCTTGCTGTGCTGGCACAGTTTTTCCTTGAGAGAAAGCCTGGAAAAGCTTTTTCGCTAAGATGTAGGCGGCAGGAGCCTCAGAAGACGGGTTACCGCAACTCGCCGAAGGTAGGTGCCGGTTCCCGGCGTCTTTCGGCAGAAGCCGCGGTCCGGAGCGCACCGCGACCGGCACGATGCTCTGTGCGCGAAAGAGCCGCTTCTTCGCCTCCGGGCGACGGAGAGCTCGGCAGATGCTGAACGCGAAGAACGAAGGTGCAAAGCACCGGGATTGAGTGCACAGCACTCAAACTGAGCCAGGACAAGAACGAACCACTTTCCAGATGTTTAAACTTACTTGAACCTAGGAAGGGAAAAAGGTCTCGGAGAACTTTTCTCTGCATCTTTCTAAGGTATTTGAAGCACTCCGTGGGGAATCTTACTTTTTCTTTTCGTCTCGGAGCTGGTAAGAACTCGACTAGCTTCATGAAAAACGTCGAGAGATTCTTGCTGTGCTGGCACAGTTTTTTCTTGAGAGAAAGCCTGGAAAAGCTTTTTCGCTAAGATGTAGGCGGCAGGAGCCGCAGAAGACGGGTTACCGCAACTCGCCGAAGGTAGGTGCCGGTTCCCGGCGTCTTTCGGCAGAAGCCGCGGTCCGGAGCGCACCGCGACCGGCACGATGCTCTGTGCGCGAAAGAGCCGCTTCTTCGCCTCCGGGCGACGGAGAGCTCGGCAGATGCTGTAACGCGAAGAACGAAGGTGCAAAGCACCGGGATTGAGTGCACAGCACTCAAACTGAGCCAGGACAAGAACGAACCACTTTCCAGATGTTTAAACTTACTTGAACCTAGGAAGGAAAAAGGTCTCAGACAACTTTTCTCTGCATCTTTCTAAGGTATTTGAAGCACTCCGTGGGGAATCTTACTTTTTCTTTTCGTCTCGGAGCTGGTAAGAACTCGACTAGCTTCATGAAAAACGTCGAGAGATTCTCGCTGTGCTGGCACAGTTTTTCCTTGAGAGAAAGCCTGGAAAAGCTTTTTCGCTAAGATGTAGGCGGCAGGAGCCTCAGAAGACGGGTTACCGCAACTCGCCGAAGGTAGGTGCCGGTTCCCGGCGTCTTTCGGCAGAAGCCGCGGTCCGGAGCGCACCGCGACCGGCACAATGCTCTGTGCGCGAAAGAGCCGCTTCTTCGCCTCCGGGCGACGGAGAGCTCGGCAGATGCTGAGACGCGAAGAACGAAGGTGCAAAGCACCGGGATTGAGTGCACAGCACTCAAACTGAGCCAGGACAAGAACGAACCACTTTCCAGATGTTTAAACTTACTTGAACCTAGGAAGGGAAAAAGGTCTCGGAGAACTTTTCTCTGCATCTTTTTAAGGTATTTGAAGCACTCCGTGGGGAATCTTACTTTTTCTTTTCGTCTCGGAGCTGGTAAGAACTCGACTAGCTTCCTGAAAAACGTCGAGAGATTCTTGCTGTGCTGGCACAGTTTTTCCTTGAGAGAAAGCCTGGAAAAGCTTTTTCGCTAAGATGTAGGCGGCAGGAGCCTCAGAAGACGGGTTACCGCAACTCGCCGAAGGTAGGTGCCGGTTCCCGGCGTCTTTCGGCAGAAGCCGCGGTCCGGAGCGCACCGCGACCGGCACGATGCTCTGTGCGCGAAAGAGCCGCTTCTTCGCCTCCGGGCGACGGAGAGCTCGGCAGATGCTGAACGCGAAGAACGAAGGCGCAAAGCACCTGGATTGAGTGCACAGCTCTCAAACTGAGCCAGGACAAGAACGAACCACTTTCCAGATGTTTAAACTTACTTGAACCTAGGAAGGGAAAAAGGTCTCGGAGAACTTTTCTCTGCATCTTTCTAAGGTATTTGAAGCACTCCGTGGGGAATCTTACTTTTTCTTTTCGTCTCGGAGCTGGTAAGAACTCGACTAGCTTCATGAAAAACGTCGAGAGATTCTTGCTGTGCTGGCACAGTTTTTTCTTGAGAGAAAGCCTGGAAAAGCTTTTTCGCTAAGATGTAGGCGGCAGGAGCCGCAGAAGACGGGTTACCGCAACTCGCCGAAGGTAGGTGCCGGTTCCCGGCGTCTTTCGGCAGAAGCCGCGGTCCGGAGCGCACCGCGACCGGCACGATGCTCTGTGCGCGAAAGAGCCGCTTCTTCGCCTCCGGGCGACGGAGAGCTCGGCAGATGCTGAACGCGAAGAACGAAGGTGCAAAGCACCGGGATTGAGTGCACAGCACTCAAACTGAGCCAGGACAAGAACGAACCACTTTCCAGATGTTTAAACTTACTTGAACCTAGGAAGGGAAAAAGGTCTCGAACAACTTTTCTCTGCATCTTTCTAAGGTATTTGAAGCACTCCGTGGGGAATCTTACTTTTTCTTTTCGTCTCGGAGCTGGTAAGAACTCGACTAGCTTCATGAAAAACGTCGAGAGATTCTCGCTGTGCTGGCACAGTTTTTCCTTGAGAGAAAGCCTGGAAAAGCTTTTTCGCTAAGATGTAGGCGGCAGGAGCCTCAGAAGACGGGTTACCGCAACTCGCCGAAGGTAGGTGCCGGTTCCCGGCGTCTTTCGGCAGAAGCCGCGGTCCGGAGCGCACCGCGACCGGCACAATGCTCTGTGCGCGAAAGAGCCGCTTCTTCGCCTCCGGGCGACGGAGAGCTCGGCAGATGCTGAACGCGAAGAACGAAGGTGCAAAGCACCGGGATTGAGTGCACAGCACTCAAACTGAGCCA
The DNA here is from genome assembly GCF_022539315.1 of Serinus canaria. Taxonomy (NCBI): domain Eukaryota; kingdom Metazoa; phylum Chordata; class Aves; order Passeriformes; family Fringillidae; genus Serinus; species Serinus canaria. The sequence goes on from NC_066338.1 coordinate 514,322, forward strand.
GGACAAGAACTAACCACTTTCCAGATGTTTAAACTTACTTGAACCTAGGAAGGGAAAAAGGTCTCGGAGAACTTTTCTCTGCATCTTTTTAAGGTATTTGAAGCACTCCGTGGGGAATCTTACTTTTTCTTTTCGTCTCGGAGCTGGTAAGAACTCGACTAGCTTCATGAAAAACGTCGAGAGATTCTTGCTGTGCTGGCACAGTTTTTTCTTGAGAGAAAGCCTGGAAAAGCTTTTTCGCTAAGATGTAGGCGGCAGGAGCCGCAGAAGACGGGTTACCGCAACTCGCCGAAGGTAGGTGCCGGTTCCCGGCGTCTTTCGGCAGAAGCCGCGGTCCGGAGCGCACCGCGACCGGCACGATGCTCTGTGCGCGAAAGAGCCGCTTCTTCGCCTCCGGGCGACGGAGAGCTCGGCAGATGCTGTAACGCGAAGAACGAAGGTGCAAAGCACCGGGATTGAGTGCACAGCACTCAAACTGAGCCAGGACAAGAACTAACCACTTTCCAGATGTTTAAACTTACTTGAACCTAGGAAGGGAAAAAGGTCTCGGACAACTTTTCTCTGCATCTTTCTAAGGTATTTGAAGCACTCCGTGGGGAATCTTACTTTTCTTTTCGTCTCGGAGCTGGTAAGAACTCGACTAGCTTCATGAAAAACGTCGAGAGATTCTTGCTGTGCTGGCACAGTTTTTTCTTGAGAGAAAGCCTGGAAAAGCTTTTTCGCTAAGATGTAGGCGGCAGGAGCCGCAGAAGACGGGTTACCGCAACTCGCCGAAGGTAGGTGCCGGTTCCCGGCGTCTTTCGGCAGAAGCCGCGGTCCGGAGCGCACCGCGACCGGCACAATGCTCTGTGCGCGAAAGAGCCGCTTCTTCGCCTCCGGGCGACGGAGAGCTCGGCAGATGCTGAGACGCGAAGAACGAAGGTGCAAAGCACCGGGATTGAGTGCACAGCACTCAAACTGAGCCAGGACAAGAACGAACCACTTTCCAGATGTTTAAACTTACTTGAACCTAGGAAGGGAAAAAGGTCTCGGAGAACTTTTCTCTGCATCTTTCTAAGGTATTTGAAGCACTCCGTGGGGAATCTTACTTTTTCTTTTCGTCTCGGAGCTGGTAAGAACTCGACTAGCTTCATGAAAAACGTCGAGAGATTCTTGCTGTGCTGGCACAGTTTTTTCTTGAGAGAAAGCCTGGAAAAGCTTTTTCGCTAAGATGTAGGCGGCAGGAGCCGCAGAAGACGGGTTACCGCAACTCGCCGAAGGTAGGTGCCGGTTCCCGGCGTCTTTCGGCAGAAGCCGCGGTCCGGAGCGCACCGCGACCGGCACGATGCTCTGTGCGCGAAAGAGCCGCTTCTTCGCCTCCGGGCGACGGAGAGCTCGGCAGATGCTGAACGCGAAGAACGAAGGTGCAAAGCACCGGGATTGAGTGCACAGCACTCAAACTGAGCCAGGACAAGAACGAACCACTTTCCAGATGTTTAAACTTACTTGAACCTAGGAAGGGAAAAAGGTCTCGGAGAACTTTTCTCTGCATCTTTCTAAGGTATTTGAAGCACTCCGTGGGGAATCTTACTTTTTCTTTTCGTCTCGGAGCTGGTAAGAACTCGACTAGCTTCATGAAAAACGTCGAGAGATTCTCGCTGTGCTGGCACAGTTTTTTCTTGAGAGAAAGCCTGGAAAAGCTTTTTCGCTAAGATGTAGGCGGCAGGAGCCGCAGAAGACGGGTTACCGCAACTCGCCGAAGGTAGGTGCCGGTTCCCGGCGTCTTTCGGCAGAAGCCGCGGTCCGGAGTGCACCGCGACCGGCACGATGCTCTGTGCGCGAAAGAGCCGCTTCTTCGCCTCCGGGCGACGGAGAGCTCGGCAGATGCTGTAACGCGAAGAACGAAGGTGCAAAGCACCGGGATTGAGTGCACAGCACTCAAACTGAGCCAGGACAAGAACGAACCACTTTCCAGATGTTTAAACTTACTTGAACCTAGGAAGGAAAAAGGTCTCGAACAACTTTTCTCTGCATCTTTCTAAGGTATTTGAAGCACTCCGTGGGGAATCTTACTTTTCTTTTCGTCTCGGAGCTGGTAAGAACTCGACTAGCTTCATGAAAAACGTCGAGAGATTCTCGCTGTGCTGGCACAGTTTTTCCTTGAGAGAAAGCCTGGAAAAGCTTTTTCGCTAAGATGTAGGCGGCAGGAGCCGCAGAAGACAGGTTACCGCAACTCGCCGAAGGTAGGTGCCGGTTCCCGGCGTCTTTCGGCAGAAGCCGCGGTCCAGAGCGCACCGCGACCAGCACAATGCTCTCTGCGCGAAAGAGCCGCTTCTTCGCCTCCGGGCGACGGAGGTCTCGGCAGATGCTGAGACGCGAAGAACGAAGGTGCAAAGCACCGGGATTGAGTGCACAGCACTCAAACTGAGCCAGGACAAGAACGAACCACTTTCCAGAGATTTAAACTTACTTGAACCTAGGAAGGGAAAAAGGTCTCGGAGAACTTTTCTCTGCATCTTTTTAAGGTATTTGAAGCCCTCCGTGGGGAATCTTACATTTTCATTTCGTCTCGGAGCTGGTAAGTACTCGACTAGCTTCCTGAAAAACGTCGAGAGATTCTCGCTGTGCTAGGACAGTTTTTCCTTGAGAGAAAGCCTGGAAAAGCTTTTTCGCTAAGATGTAGGCGGCAGGAGCCTCAGAAGACGGGTTACCGCAACTCGCCGAAGGTAGGTGCCGGTTCCCGGCGTCTTTCGGCAGAAGCCGCGGTCCGGAGCGCACCGCGACCGGCACGATGCTCTGTGCGCGAAAGAGCCGCTTCTTCGCCTCCGGGCGACGGAGAGCTCGGCAGATGCTGAACGCGAAGAACGAAGGTGCAAAGCACCTGGATTGAGTGCACAGCACTCAAACTGAGCCAGGACAAGAACGAACCACTTTCCAGATGTTTAAACTTACTTGAACCTAGGAAGGGAAAAGGTCTCGGAGAACTTTTCTCTGCATCTTTCTAAGGTATTTGAAGCACTCCGTGGGGAATCTTACTTTTTCTTTTCGTCTCGGAGCTGGTAAGAACTCGACTAGCTTCCTGAAAAACGTCGAGAGATTCTTGCTGTGCTGGCACAGTTTTTTCTTGAGAGAAAGCCTGGAAAAGCTTTTTCGCTAAGATGTAGGCGGCAGGAGCCGCAGAAGACGGGTTACCGCAACTCGCCGAAGGTAGGTGCCGGTTCCCGGCGTCTTTCGGCAGAAGCCGCGGTCCGGAGCGCACCGCGACCGGCACGATGCTCTGTGCGCGAAAGAGCCGCTTCTTCGCCTCCGGGCGACGGAGAGCTCGGCAGATGCTGAACGCGAAGAACGAAGGTGCAAAGCACCTGGATTGAGTGCACAGCACTCAAACTGAGCCAGGACAAGAACGAACCACTTTCCAGATGTTTAAACTTACTTGAACCTAGGAAGGGAAAAAGGTCTCAGACAACTTTTCTCTGCATCTTTCTAAGGTATTTGAAGCACTCCGTGGGGAATCTTACTTTTTCTTTTCGTCTCGGAGCTGGTAAGAACTCGACTAGCTTCATGAAAAACGTCGAGAGATTCTCGCTGTGCTGGCACAGTTTTTTCTTGAGAGAAAGCCTGGAAAAGCTTTTTCGCTAAGATGTAGGCGGCAGGAGCCTCAGAAGACGGGTTACCGCAACTCGCCGAAGGTAGGTGCCGGTTCCCGGCGTCTTTCGGCAGAAGCCGCGGTCCGGAGCGCACCGCGACCGGCACAATGCTCTGTGCGCGAAAGAGCCACTTCTTCGCCTCCGGGCGACGGAGAGCTCGGCAGATGCTGTAACGCGAAGAACGAAGGTGCAAAGCACCGGGATTGAGTGCACAGCAGTCAAACTGAGCCAGGACAAGAACGAACCACTTTCTAGATGTTTAAACTTACTTGAACCTAGGAAGGGAAAAAGGTCTCGGAGAACTTTTCTCTGCATCTTTTTAAGGTATTTGAAGCACTCCGTGGGGAATCTTACTTTTTCTTTTCGTCTCGGAGCTGGTAAGAACTCGACTAGCTTCATGAAAAACGTCGAGAGATTCTCGCTGTGCTGGCACAGTTTTTTCTTGAGAGAAAGCCTGGAAAAGCTTTTTCGCTAAGATGTAGGCGGCAGGAGCCGCAGAAGACGGGTTACCGCAACTCGCCGAAGGTAGGTGCCGGTTCCCGGCGTCTTTCGGCAGAAGCCGCGGTCCGGAGCGCACCGCGACCGGCACGATGCTCTGTGCGCGAAAGAGCCGCTTCTTCGCCTCCGGGCGACGGAGAGCTCGGCAGATGCTGTAACGCGAAGAACGAAGGTGCAAAGCACCGGGATTGAGTGCACAGCACTCAAACTGAGCCAGGACAAGAACGAACCACTTTCCAGATGTTTAAACTTACTTGAACCTAGGAAGGGAAAAAGGTCTCGGAGAACTTTTCTCTGCATCTTTCTAAGGTATTTGAAGCACTCCGTGGGGAATCTTACTTTTTCTTTTCGTCTCGGAGCTGGTAAGAACTCGACTAGCTTCATGAAAAACGTCGAGAGATTCTTGCTGTGCTGGCACAGTTTTTTCTTGAGAGAAAGCCTGGAAAAGCTTTTTCGCTAAGATGTAGGCGGCAGGAGCCGCAGAAGACGGGTTACCGCAACTCGCCGAAGGTAGGTGCCGGTTCCCGGCGTCTTTCGGCAGAAGCCGCGGTCCGGAGCGCACCGCGACCGGCACAATGCTCTGTGCGCGAAAGAGCCGCTTCTTCGCCTCCGGGCGACGGAGAGCTCGGCAGATGCTGAACGCGAAGAACGAAGGTGCAAAGCACCGGGATTGAGTGCACAGCACTCAAACTGAGCCAGGACAAGAACGAACCACTTTCCAGATGTTTAAACTTACTTGAACCTAGGAAGGGAAAAAGGTCTCGGAGAACTTTTCTCTGCATCTTTCTAAGGTATTTGAAGCACTCCGTGGGGAATCTTACTTTTTCTTTTCGTCTCGGAGCTGGTAAGAACTCGACTAGCTTCCTGAAAAACGTCGAGAGATTCTTGCTGTGCTGGCACAGTTTTTCCTTGAGAGAAAGCCTGGAAAAGCTTTTTCGCTAAGATGTAGGCGGCAGGAGCCGCAGAAGACGGGTTACCGCAACTCGCCGAAGGTAGGTGCCGGTTCCCGGCGTCTTTCGGCAGAAGCCGCGGTCCGGAGCGCACCGCGACCGTCACGATGCTCTGTGCGCGAAAGAGCCGCTTCTTCGCCTCCGGGCGACGGAGAGCTCGGCAGATGCTGACATGCGAAGAACGAAGGCGCAAAGCACCTTTTGATTCAGTGAACTGCTCTCAAACTGAGCCAGGACAAGAACGAACCACTTTCTAGATGTTTAAACTTACTTGAACCTAGGAAGGGAAAAAGGTCTCGGAGAACTTTTCTCTGCATCTTTCTAAGGTATTTGAAGCACTCCGTGGGGAATCTTACTTTTTCTTTTCGTCTCGGAGCTGGTAAGAACTCGACTAGCTTCATGAAAAACGTCGAGAGATTCTTGCTGTGCTGGCACAGTTTTTTCTTGAGAGAAAGCCTGGAAAAGCTTTTTCGCTAAGATGTAGGCGGCAGGAGCCGCAGAAGACGGGTTACCGCAACTCGCCGAAGGTAGGTGCCGGTTCCCGGCGTCTTTCGGCAGAAGCCGCGGTCCGGAGCGCACCGCGACCGGCACGATGCTCTGTGCGCGAAAGAGCCGCTTCTTCGCCTCCGGGCGACGGAGAGCTCGGCAGATGCTGTAACGCGAAGAACGAAGGTGCAAAGCACCGGGATTGAGTGCACAGCACTCAAACTGAGCCAGGACAAGAACTAACCACTTTCCAGATGTTTAAACTTACTTGAACCTAGGAAGGGAAAAAGGTCTCAAACAACTTTTCTCTGCATCTTTCTAAGGTATTTGAAGCACTCCGTGGGGAATCTTACTTTTTCTTTTCGTCTCGGAGCTGGTAAGAACTCGACTAGCTTCATGAAAAACGTCGAGAGATTCTTGCTGTGCTGGCACAGTTTTTTCTTGAGAGAAAGCCTGGAAAAGCTTTTTCGCTAAGATGTAGGCGGCAGGAGCCGCAGAAGACGGGTTACCGCAACTCGCCGAAGGTAGGTGCCGGTTCCCGGCGTCTTTCGGCAGAAGCCGCGGTCCGGAGCGCACCGCGACCGGCACAATGCTCTGTGCGCGAAAGAGCCGCTTCTTCGCCTCCGGGCGACGGAGAGCTCGGCAGATGCTGAGACGCGAAGAACGAAGGTGCAAAGCACCGGGATTGAGTGCACAGCACTCAAACTGAGCCAGGACAAGAACGAACCACTTTCCAGATGTTTAAACTTACTTGAACCTAGGAAGGGAAAAAGGTCTCGGAGAACTTTTCTCTGCATCTTTCTAAGGTATTTGAAGCACTCCGTGGGGAATCTTACTTTTTCTTTTCGTCTCGGAGCTGGTAAGAACTCGACTAGCTTCATGAAAAACGTCGAGAGATTCTCGCTGTGCTGGCACAGTTTTTTCCTTGAGAGAAAGCCTGGAAAAGCTTTTTCGCTAAGATGTAGGCGGCAGGAGCCGCAGAAGACGGGTTACCGCAACTCGCCGAAGGTAGGTGCCGGTTCCCGGCGTCTTTCGGCAGAAGCCGCGGTCCGGAGCGCACCGCGACCGGCACGATGCTCTGTGCGCGAAAGAGCCGCTTCTTCGCCTCCGGGCGACGGAGAGCTCGGCAGATGCTGTAACGCGAAGAACGAAGGTGCAAAGCACCGGGATTGAGTGCACAGCACTCAAACTGAGCCAGGACAAGAACTAACCACTTTCCAGATGTTTAAACTTACTTGAACCTAGGAAGGGAAAAAGGTCTCGGAGAACTTTTCTCTGCATCTTTCTAAGGTATTTGAAGCACTCCGTGGGGAATCTTACTTTTTCTTTTCGTCTCGGAGCTGGTAAGAACTCGACTAGCTTCATGAAAAACGTCGAGAGATTCTCGCTGTGCTGGCACAGTTTTTTCTTGAGAGAAAGCCTGGAAAAGCTTTTTCGCTAAGATGTAGGCGGCAGGAGCCTCAGAAGACGGGTTACCGCAACTCGCCGAAGGTAGGTGCCGGTTCCCGGCGTCTTTCGGCAGAAGCCGCGGTCCGGAGCGCACCGCGACCGGCACGATGCTCTGTGCGCGAAAGAGCCGCTTCTTCGCCTCCGGGCGACGGAGAGCTCGGCAGATGCTGAACGCGAAGAACGAAGGCGCAAAGCACCGGGATTGAGTGCACAGCACTCAAACTGAGCCAGGACAAGAACGAACCACTTTCCAGATGTTTAAACTTACTTGAACCTAGGAAGGGAAAAAGGTCTCGGAGAACTTTTCTCTGCATCTTTCTAAGGTATTTGAAGCACTCCGTGGGGAATCTTACTTTTTCTTTTCGTCTCGGAGCTGGTAAGAACTCGACTAGCTTCATGAAAAACGTCGAGAGATTCTTGCTGTGCTGGCACAGTTTTTTCTTGAGAGAAAGCCTGGAAAAGCTTTTTCGCTAAGATGTAGGCGGCAGGAGCCGCAGAAGACGGGTTACCGCAACTCGCCGAAGGTAGGTGCCGGTTCCCGGCGTCTTTCGGCAGAAGCCGCGGTCCGGAGCGCACCGCGACCGGCACAATGCTCTGTGCGCGAAAGAGCCGCTTCTTCGCCTCCGGGCGACGGAGAGCTCGGCAGATGCTGAACGCGAAGAACGAAGGTGCAAAGCACCGGGATTGAGTGCACAGCACTCAAACTGAGCCAGGACAAGAACGAACCACTTTCCAGATGTTTAAACTTACTTGAACCTAGGAAGGGAAAAAGGTCTCGGAGAACTTTTCTCTGCATCTTTCTAAGGTATTTGAAGCACTCCGTGGGGAATCTTACTTTTTCTTTTCGTCTCGGAGCTGGTAAGAACTCGACTAGCTTCATGAAAAACGTCGAGAGATTCTTGCTGTGCTGGCACAGTTTTTTCTTGAGAGAAAGCCTGGAAAAGCTTTTTCGCTAAGATGTAGGCGGCAGGAGCCGCAGAAGACGGGTTACCGCAACTCGCCGAAGGTAGGTGCCGGTTCCCGGCGTCTTTCGGCAGAAGCCGCGGTCCGGAGCGCACCGCGACCGGCACGATGCTCTGTGCGCGAAAGAGCCGCTTCTTCGCCTCCGGGCGACGGAGAGCTCGGCAGATGCTGAACGCGAAGAACGAAGGTGCAAAGCACCGGGATTGAGTGCACAGCACTCAAACTGAGCCAGGACAAGAACTAACCACTTTCCAGATGTTTAAACTTACTTGAACCTAGGAAGGGAAAAAGGTCTCGGACAACTTTTCTCTGCATCTTTCTAAGGTATTTGAAGCACTCCGTGGGGAATCTTACTTTTTCTTTTCGTCTCGGAGCTGGTAAGAACTCGACTAGCTTCATGAAAAACGTCGAGAGATTCTTGCTGTGCTGGCACAGTTTTTTCTTGAGAGAAAGCCTGGAAAAGCTTTTTCGCTAAGATGTAGGCGGCAGGAGCCGCAGAAGACGGGTTACCGCAACTCGCCGAAGGTAGGTGCCGGTTCCCGGCGTCTTTCGGCAGAAGCCGCGGTCCGGAGCGCACCGCGACCGCACGATGCTCTGTGCGCGAAAGAGCCGCTTCTTCGCCTCCGGGCGACGGAGAGCTCGGCAGATGCTGAGACGCGAAGAACGAAGGTGCAAAGCACCGGGATTGAGTGCACAGCACTCAAACTGAGCCAGGACAAGAACGAACCACTTTCCAGATGTTTAAACTTACTTGAACCTAGGAAGGAAAAAGGTCTCGGAGAACTTTTCTCTGCATCTTTCTAAGGTATTTGAAGCACTCCGTGGGGAATCTTACTTTTTCTTTTCGTCTCGGAGCTGGTAAGAACTCGACTAGCTTCATGAAAAACGTCGAGAGATTCTTGCTGTGCTGGCACAGTTTTTTCTTGAGAGAAAGCCTGGAAAAGCTTTTTCGCTAAGATGTAGGCGGCAGGAGCCGCAGAAGACGGGTTACCGCAACTCGCCGAAGGTAGGTGCCGGTTCCCGGCGTCTTTCGGCAGAAGCCGCGGTCCGGAGCGCACCGCGACCGGCACGATGCTCTGTGCGCGAAAGAGCCGCTTCTTCGCCTCCGGGCGACGGAGAGCTCGGCAGATGCTGTAACGCGAAGAACGAAGGTGCAAAGCACCGGGATTGAGTGCACAGCACTCAAACTGAGCCAGGACAAGAACGAACCACTTTCCAGATGTTTAAACTTACTTGAACCTAGGAAGGGAAAAAGGTCTCGGAGAACTTTTCTCTGCATCTTTCTAAGGTATTTGAAGCACTCCGTGGGGAATCTTACTTTTTCTTTTCGTCTCGGAGCTGGTAAGAACTCGACTAGCTTCATGAAAAACGTCGAGAGATTCTTGCTGTGCTGGCACAGTTTTTTCTTGAGAGAAAGCCTGGAAAAGCTTTTTCGCTAAGATGTAGGCGGCAGGAGCCTCAGAAGACGGGTTACCGCAACTCGCCGAAGGTAGGTGCCGGTTCCCGGCGTCTTTCGGCAGAAGCCGCGGTCCGGAGCGCACCGCGACCGGCACGATGCTCTGTGCGCGAAAGAGCCGCTTCTTCGCCTCCGGGCGACGGAGAGCTCGGCAGATGCTGAGACGCGAAGAACGAAGGTGCAAAGCACCGGGATTGAGTGCACAGCACTCAAACTGAGCCAGGACAAGAACGAACCACTTTCCAGATGTTTAAACTTACTTGAACCTAGGAAGGGAAAAAGGTCTCGGACAACTTTTCTCTGCATCTTTTAAGGTATTTGAAGCACTCCGTGGGGAATCTTACTTTTTCTTTTCGTCTCGGAGCTGGTAAGAACTCGACTAGCTTCATGAAAAACGTCGAGAGATTCTCGCTGTGCTGGCACAGTTTTTCCTTGAGAGAAAGCCTGGAAAAGCTTTTTCGCTAAGATGTAGGCGGCAGGAGCCTCAGAAGACGGGTTACCGCAACTCGCCGAAGGTAGGTGCCGGTTCCCGGCGTCTTTCGGCAGAAGCCGCGGTCCGGAGCGCACCGCGACCGGCACGATGCTCTGTGCGCGAAAGAGCCGCTTCTTCGCCTCCGGGCGACGGAGAGCTCGGCAGATGCTGAACGCGAAGAACGAAGGTGCAAAGCACCGGGATTGAGTGCACAGCACTCAAACTGAGCCAGGACAAGAACGAACCACTTTCCAGATGTTTAAACTTACTTGAACCTAGGAAGGGAAAAAGGTCTCGGAGAACTTTTCTCTGCATCTTTCTAAGGTATTTGAAGCACTCCGTGGGGAATCTTACTTTTCTTTTCGTCTCGGAGCTGGTAACAACTCGACTAGCTTCATGAAAAACGTCGAGAGATTCTTGCTGTGCTGGCACAGTTTTTTCTTGAGAGAAAGCCTGGAAAAGCTTTTTCGCTAAGATGTAGGCGGCAGGAGCCGCAGAAGACGGGTTACCGCAACTCGCCGAAGGTAGGTGCCGGTTCCCGGCGTCTTTCGGC
>NC_066338.1:525274-547579 GCF_022539315.1 Serinus canaria
ACTGCAGCAGAGTGTCTCACTGGTTGTGCTTTCAAACAAGGAGAAGTACAAACCCAAAAGTTTCCCAGCTTCAAAGTTAACTGGCTGCAGTTTTGATTTCCTTCTTAAATATATCACCGAGGTACTGCCAGCTTCTGTAATTGGCTTAGCAGCATGTCTGTTCTTAGTGCCAAGCAGGGATTCATTTTGCCAGGCATGGAGGAAGTTTCGAGGAGCTTTCCACAAAAAATCACTTCTGTGGCTGGCTTCTTCCCTCCCCACCAAAAACCAAGCCATGTCAAATAGGCTGAAAATGCTGCTTCAAAGCCCTCTGTGCGCTTTCTGTACCAAAAGGGAGGTGACCCCAGAAATAAGTTTTTGATCTCTCTTCAAAACACAAGGCATGTCACCACTTCATTCATCTTTTTCTGGGATTCATAGCATCTGAAGACCAAGAAGCTCTCTTGCTTGCTAAAGTGTGTTCAACAAAAAACCCTTGTCCCATCAGCAAATTTGAACACAACTACAGTTGAGTCAATTCCAAAGCTGGCAGGGCAATACTCTCGTCCAGGAGTAACATGCCACTGCTGGAAGACTGTGTAAAAATATTTGTGTACAAAGTAATTGGAGGGAAAAATAGAATTGGGAAGAACTGCACATGGTTCTGGAAAAAGCCTCCTGCCACAGTCTTACAGACGTCATTTTCAGGTATCATTTTTAACTGTTGGAGTTTTTTAAATTTTGTTCAAGATAAAATATTACTGCACCTTGATGTTTCCCTACTAGAAGTACAGCCATTTCTTAGTTGAATAGAAGTAAGCCATTTGAATATGTATAAATGGCCATTTGAAATACATATGGTTTAGCACACTGTGAAAGGAATTAGCTATAAATAGGAATTCAAAGGTTTAAAAAGGTTTTGAATAAAGTCTAAGGTGATAGAAGAAGAAAACAGCAGTTTTCTTCTTCTGGTGAAAAAACAACTCGGAGGACATTGTACTCTACAGGTGTATTATATCACTTCCTGAAAAACTGAGTAGGTTTGCTCTTGCCAATAGTTTTCATTAGGAAGGGAGAGATTCCTTTTGAAAAAAAACCTTCAAATTGACTTGACATTAATGTTATGACACTTAACTTCACCAATCATGAAGAAAAATCCTCATCACTTGATATGGAAATCATGATGGTAATGGAGACAAGGATGTCTAAGCCGTGCCATCAGGAACATAAAAAAGCATTAGAATGCAGGTAAGACTGAGCTCCTGAACTAGTGAGAAGAGAACGCAACCAAGACATTTTCCTTTAAGAGTCTTCAGGATGAACAGCAGATCAAATTTTTTCCTGTGAAGTATTTATGAATAGAATTAACCTTTAAAACAACATTGTTTTCAAAAACCTGTTTCCAGTATCTCTTAGAAAGATACACAGTTCTTAATAATAGAAAAAACAAAACCACATTTTTTCCAATCTGTTGTGCACTCCTAAACAATCTACAATAAAAACAGTACTTTTTCATGCTGGGAATGATGTTAAGTACAAAAAAGCCTTGTAGCACGCTTGGTACTCTAGTCTCTTGATTAGCATAGCGTTTTATTCATCGAACAAGTTTCACATTGACTATTTTTCACCTTGAAATAAGGGCATCTTTGTACTTTTGCAGCATCCGTGAAGAATTTCTTGGGCTTCATTTTGTACTCGATCCTAAACCGCAGGTTCTGCATTCTGCTATCTGTCTAGCTTTCCCGTTTGATGCAGCTTCTGAGAGGTCTTTTCAGAATTGAGGACTACCTGCAAGAATGATGCTAAATGCATGCATTTTACTCCTTGGTTCATGCAAAACGTTTTCCCTTACAGCACAATAATAATAATAATAGGAAAAGAATGATGGTGGATTCAATCCTTAGAGTAATACAAAGAGGACTGTTATCATCATTAGAAACCAAGCAAGTCATATTTATTGCACATGCAGTACAACCACTCATGTAAATTACCCTGTAAATTCCAAATGAATCTGTATCACAGGAGTGGATTGAATGTTTCTATTGCTAGTTTGCTTAAAGCAGACAATTAATTCTTTTGACAGCCAGCTCATAATTGCAACCTAACTTTCAACTACAGCTTTCAAACAGTGGACAGATGTCTCTTTATAAAACAATACACTACAGTGCACAAGACCAAAACAGGTCATAGACATTCAAAAGAAAGAAAAGATCAAAGGACAGATTCATTCACATCTGCAAGCCCTCAAGAGCGTACAGCTCAAAAGTCCCCAGAAAACTAGGCCAGTGGCACAAATTCTCGATGTTGCCACCAGCAGAAGCAGATGCTATCTTTATAGGATGCAATCTTGCTTACATCAACCTTCAGGGCAATCTTCTGTCCACCCGCCCAATACACCATCTGCTCTACTCCTTGGACTTCACATTTACTTTTCTACAGAGTCCTGCAAACTGACTCAAAGTTCAGGTAATATATTTCCAAGATTTAGAAATGTTGTGTTAAGTCTATTTCTTTCATATTTCATCCTGTCTAAGCATACTGTAACTTTCTGAAATGAAATATGTCGAGTATGTCATGTGTAGTTTGCATGTTAGTTCTGCTTCACATTAAAACTTCTCACAGACCCCTGTGATGCCTTACTGCAGAAAATATATAGCGGCAATGAGTGGTGGTTGTGCAAAGTCAGAATGGCCAGAAAACCATGTAAACAATCTAACAGTAGAGCCTTGAATTTCTGAATATAATATTGCATCAGGTCAAGTCAAAATAGAATATTGAAATGAGTTTCATTGAATAATGAGCGCGGGGAAGAGAGAATCCAGATAGGCCTTTTTCTCTGAAACAGTCCTGAGAAATACATGGCCTTAACTTGGAAGCATAGCAATAAATAATTTTCTATAGCATGAGTTCTCATTACCTAATCATATGATTTGTAGAACTGAATTGGAAAGCAGGAAATAAACAAAGAAAAATATTCAAGCTATAAAAAATGTGAATTCAAAATTTTCTTTGTATTTCTGATGAAAACTGTGAGGTAGCTAAATGGTCACCCATTCTTTTAAAAAGCATCAGGACATAAAATACGGATCTATTTCTGCGGGACTTGGATGTCAGGTATTCCTGAAAAGCTTTATTCCGCTGCTTCCCAACGCTGATTCAATCCACTTAAATGCAGCTGTATTTCAGATGCTCAGTGAAACTGCCCATGTCATGCATTTAGTTTACAAATAATCTGCAGAAAAAGCTAGCTAGATTTGAAGATCTTTTTCTGGAAATGGCATTCCAATGATTTCTATAAACACACAGCTGGGATTTCTGCTGTCTTCTTCAGGTCACTTCCTGCAGACACCTCTCCATTAAATCTGTCTCGTTCTACTCTTCTGGTGATCCAAAGTCAGCACTGGCATTGTCCAACTGCTTGGAATTACTGTCTGCTAGAGCTGCACACTGAGGGCTTCTGTGTGCAGCATCATGTCAGCCCTGCTAATGTCACCCTGTTGGTATAAACTGAGCTAACTGGACCTTAAGGGACAAGATTGTGCCCTGATTTTGTAATAGAAATTAGGTACTAAGAAGGAGGCGGGAGGATTTCAATGTTTCTGCCTCCAGCTGAAGCAACACTAAATCTTGGTCTTTATCTGAAAAACTAGGTGAATTAACTCCTTTGGCATTCATATGCCAAAAAGGTCAGTAATACACTCAGAACTGTCAAAAGAGTAACAATTCCAATCATTACTTTCTAAAAAGAATTCATTTGAAGAAGTCAGGAAGAAAGATGAAACATGCAAATATCCTACCCTGAGAATCAATCTGTTGATCTACACAGGTTTCTTAACATATTCCCATGTAATGCATTGGACATGTGTGCTTGGGATGACACAAATACTTGCAAAGCTTACCAGACAAACCATGTCCTCTTCAAACAGCAAATCACTTCTTGATGGTTGCATTTGCTAATTCCATTTAGACTCAATGTTCTTACAGGTCTTTTCCAACCAAAGTGATTCCATCATTCTCTAAGTCGCATATCCCAATTGTCCTGGTTTAGGGCAAATTTGGCAGAAAAGGCCCTTATAAAGGCGCCCCACCCCTCCCCGACCCGCTGCCCAAGAAAGCGCACCCACACGGCCGCTCCCCTCCACTGGTTTGGGGAAAATTTCCTCAGAGAGAAGTGGGAAAAATCTGTTTATTTAACAGGCAAAACACTCCCCAGCACAAAAAATAAACAATACCAGATGACAAAACTCATTTGCTGCTCTAAAGAGACGACAAATCAGAAAGTCTCTCCTGTGGGTGCTCGCTCTGTTGTGAATCCCTCCGGCACTGGGGAAGGCTGCTGCCCAGAGTATGCCCCCATAGGCCACAAAGTGCAAGCTCCCAGCACTCCCCAGGTCCTTGTCTGGGGCAGATTCGAAACGTTCGAAGAAAAGGGAAAGGGAAAAAATGAAACAGTCCCGGGAAAATTCTGCCTCAGCCAGCTAAACTAGCTCAGAAGCAAATGAGCTCTCTGTTCTGCTCCGTCAGTGCCCAGACAACACAGTGCAGTGCAGAATGTGGAGGAGTGTTGCTTTTGAAGGGGTGCAGCCTCTGGTATCGACTTCCAAGCTTTTCTCTTCTCCACCATTGCTCTCAGAACCAGTCTTGAAGGCAGAGAATATCATATCCAGCATTAACAGAACAGATGACAGGGGATACAAGCATCAGAAAGTCACCCTAGGACACTGCTCTATTGAGATATGTCACCAGACATATCTCAATAGATATTTAATTAGATATTTCATCTCAATTTAATTAGAAGTTTTGGAACGGCTCATTTAAATTCTACTATCACAGCGAAGCTGAGGCGGAAACACAGCTCACTACAGTTACCTTGTGGCATGCCAGTACTTCTTTTCAATCCCAATATTTTTCGCTTTTAAATCCCTGACATCACAGGCATAATGAAACATCCTTTGGGCAGGAAGGAAGATAGTATTCTTCTCATTGTAGTGATGGGTAAGCTGACATGCAAAGCAGTTAATTCAAAGTGAAAGAGCAATCAAGTCAATAGAAAAACTCACCACAGTTTTGTTTACTCCCCTAAATCCTTACTATCCCAAAATACAAGAACAGCTGCAAAAGCCTTGTGGCTACCTACATTTTTCCTATCCTTACATGATGGGGTAAGGGATAAATGATCCCAAACAAATGTAGTCCACAGCAGAGCATTCTTGACATCATATTCAGGTTTTGCATAGCAAGCTCTTCACCTGACCAAGTTATTCCATCACAATAGTTTGGGGAGTATCTTAGAGCGCTGGGTGTTGTTTGCTGCGAAACCATCTTGATCATTGAGGAACCCAGTAGCAAGGACAAAGTTTAAACCAAGATAGTGCTATGCTTTGATTTTCATCTATGACAGACATATTTCTACAAGACAGAAGGCTGACCTAATGCTTCACTACAACGTGGCTGAAGTGGCGTCCTTGTCCCCGTAGGTTTTTCTGTTTACTTTTAGCTGCTTTCTTACCAGATTATTGAGCTGAACTAGCTCAAAGAGCAAACAGATAAGTGCCCAAGCTTTGAAACAAAAAAAAAAAAAAAAAACCCAGATGCAAAATGGTGATTTGTAAGTGCCTTTGAAAAGAGAAATTTTTTGTACTCCTCATAGATACATGACATTCTCTAGAATGATATTGCCCAAACGCTTTGGGTTTGGTTTTGGTTTTTATTTTTCCTCAATTCTAAATGTTACATATTCTTTTTGGCCATTTTAGTAAACAGATTTTCTGATACATGTGAAAGATGGTCCCAAGTTCCCCGCATTTGCCTCACGACGGTCCCCAGGACAGACATCGGGACCCTGAGGACCCTGATTGGAATGCTGGCCTGCCGGCAGTGGAGGAATGCCAGAAATCCTGAGGCCCCTGAGCAGAATTCTGGCCTGCCAAGTGATTGTTCGCAGCTCTGTCTACAGTGACTGCTTCTAACAGGGCCTGCCAAGGGGCAAGGCGCCCTATATGCTTGCACCTGCTTGGCGACACCAGCACAGGAATTTTCCCAGCTCTTGGCCAGATCAACTTGCTGGGGCAACTGTGGTAGCCACCGCATGGAAAATCCTTCATCTGCTCCACTACCACCATGAGGGACGGAGATTGAAGCCCTCCTCCCAAGGACTGAGGCTGAGACCCCCGTAATTCTGATCCAGGGGTGCTGGCCTGACTGAAGCAGGATGCCGGCTAAGTGTTGCCTGCAGATGTGTTCGCTGGACCCAGACTGGTTTCCCATAAAACCAGTCCTGAAACAATGGCTCCCACTGCTGATATTGACTTATCCTGCTTAGAACATGGACTGTCTGTACCTGTCTTCAATACCTTTGTCCCCCTCAGCAATTTCAATAGACTTGCTCTTTATTGTATCTGCTCCCTCTCAGCCATTTCTAGATCTGTTTCCCTCCCTCAGCAATGGACTATAATAGAACCTTGAGTTAACCAGGACTTGGAGATCTCCCCTAGGAGAACTCCTTCGGCTCGACTGCAAGGATTTTGTCTCTCTCCATTTGGTAGCTATACTCCCTCTCTCTTTCTCCCCCTCTTTTCTATTCTTTTCCTCTCCTTAATTCCTTTAAGGCATTTGCTGTGGACATTCTATAAAGGTGCATTTGTTTGGAGTGATACTGCAATCCCCTTTCCATCTTGTCTTTTGCACTCCAAGATCAGTTAAGAAAACGTCACCAGCTCCGTTCGTGCTGGTGATGTGACAAGCGGATTGTGACAACATGTTCTTTCCAGCTGAAATTGGTTCTAGTCAATAGAAGCACACTGGTAGCTAAAAGTAGACTATAAAAGATAACATTCAGAATGTATTTCCCTTGTCTTCCCATTAAAGCAAGTGAAGAAAGCAGACAGATCTTCAGATAACATGCTATGAGAACTGAAAGGAATTTTCTTTGAGGCAACTGGGAAACTCACGCAATGAAATAGAGTTTCGACAGATCAAGGGGTCACATATGATGTCAAATCTATACTTTTCATGTTTGAATGAAACAAGATTTCTTGAAGTAGAATCCTATAAAATGAAGGTGAATTTACAGAAGCAATTGAACTGGGTCCCCTTTAGAAACACAATGTTTTCTAATTAAACTGAGGATTCAGGAAGGCAGTCTTGAAATCAAAAGGAATTCAAGACCATTTCATCCAAACTGCTACCACCACCCTAACTAGGAGGACGTCAGCTTGTATTCTGACTCTGTCAGTGGTTTTTCTTTTGTGTTCTTGCATGTAATTTGTTTTTCCCTCTTTTCCTAATAAATTGTATTTCTGACTTGGAGTCTTGCTGCAATGCCGGATTTCATCAGCCCGACTAGCTCCCGACACCGACAGCGAGAGTGGGCCGCCCCAAGAAAGCTGTCGAATCCGGGCTGCAGCTTTAGGGCACAGCTGCTCTACGGCACAGGTGGACTGCCTTGGGGTAGAACTGCGCTGAGGGCAGGGACAAGGAACAGGAAGAGGTCTTCTGTATGTCTTTCAGTTTACTCCCTGGAGGGTCAAGGACAGAAAGACACTGACTCAAAGGCATACATCAGCTTCTAAAAGGGGGAGGTCCCAGGGAGGATACAATCTTGAAGCAAGTGGGAGAAAGTGGGGGTGGAAGACAAGGCAGGGAATACAATGTTTAAACCAGTAGGGGGACTACAGGGGAGGAGAATAACTTGAACAAACCAATGGGGTTTCGAAGGGCACAAAATTGATAGGGAAATTTCTAGAGAAAGGGGCAGGCTTGGGGAGGGGTTGATGTTCAATGGGAGAAGGAACAGGGAACAAAAGGGCAGGTCTGCGGGGAGATGGACAGCTTGGGCAAAAACCAACACTGCAGGGGGGAAAGGAACAATCCATTAATAATAACATATGCTAGAACAGCACAAAATAGGAAGGATTATAAAACGGACTACGAGAACTGCATTAAAATAGTAAACACCCTCTGCAGCAGAGTGTCTCACTGGTTGTGCTTTCAAACCAGGAGAGGTGCCAACCCAAAAGTTTCCCAACTTCAAATTCAACTGGCTGCAGTTTTGATTTCCTTCTTAAATATATCACCGAGGTGCTATCAGCTTCTGGAATTGGCTTAGCAGCATGTCTGTTCTTAGTGCCAAGCAGGGATTCACTTTGCCAGGCATGGAGGAAGTTTCTAGGAGCTTTCCACAAAAAATCACTTCTGTGGCTGGCTTCTTCCCTCCCCACCAAAAACCAAGCCATGCCAAACCAACACCTTAACTAATCCGTAGTACTCAGTACGCATCCAATAATTCCTTTTAAAGGATACTTGACGTTTTTTACCAAACACACTGAAAAGAAGTGGATCCATAATATTGATAAAAATTGTTCCAGTTCAATAGAAATATTGGGTCATGCAACTCTAGATTACATAGCTATTTTTTGTACAATACCCAGAAGAGTTTTTCACCTCATGTAAGAGCCTAATTGAGGGATGCGGGACTCCAGGAGGCTCTCCAAAATGCAGTTTATTCCATCCAAGACGTTGCAGCAGCCCTGGGAGGTGGGTGACTGAGCCTGTACCTACAGCTGTCAGCTCTAGCTGCAGGCAGGCCTGGAGAGCCTTTGGTTTTGGTTACAATGCATTATATACTTTGCTGAGCATCTTCATACAGTAGAACCAATCTATCCCTTAGCTCTTATCTAAAGCCTATCATAACTACTCTAATTACCATAGTCATGTTACTATTCTCCACTCACTAAAAGTCAGTACATTACAGTTGAAGCTGAAAGTTGTTTTTCAGTTTTCTTGGCAGTGGAACATTCGGAGACCTTTTTTCTGCTTGCCACATTTGCTGACTTGTTTGCTTGTGCTCTCTTCCTGCTTGTTAAAAACATCTTCTTCTTTTGGGGTGGGTTTATCCTTTGCTCTAAGTCATAAAAGCCCCTTCTAACTAACATACCCTTTGCCTCCTTGGTTATCCAGTAAGACTGGCTCAGCAATTCTTTCCTTCTAGATGAAAACTTGCTTCCAACTCTATTCTTTCTTCAGACTCCACATTCAAAAATCTTTCTGCCAAGCATCCATATCTGTGAGACTTTCTTGTCAAACTTTCGTCTTTCCCAACACCTCTAAAGAAAGGTTTCCTGATGGTTTGGATCAGAAGATCCAGTATTGCCATCCTGAGATTTTTCTTTCAAAGCCCATTAGCTGTGCTCAAGGTTTTGGCTATGTTCTTTATTGTGCCTTGCAGATATTTTGGCTAGAAAGGCAGTGGAGATGATGTTCTTGCTGCAGAAGCCATGGGAAATAAGGCGGAGTGTCTGGCTGATGTATCGGGGCTGTAGACTATCCACCACTCCCCCAGGGAGGCGAGGATCCCTAAAGGAAGATAATATTGGCTGTGCTCTGGAAGTTTGACAGAGAGAAAGCTCCTCATAGCTCAAATGATTTGTCTCCTGGAGTTCTGAGGAATATGTTGGCAAGAAGAAGGCTGCTGTCTTTTCCAACAATCTTCCGTGCATTCAAGAGCATCATTGCACTTCTTGTTGGAGAATGAAAGAAATATTAGTAGTAATTTGTCCTTTTTCTCTATCTGTGCATCACTGATTGAATTTGAATAAGTTATATTTAATTTCTTTATTCATTTGAATAATTCATCATAAGGTCTTCCAAATTCTCAAATTCTGCTTCACTTTCTCCTTTTGTAGGCCAGTCTGGTTAATCTTCTCACTGCCGTGTTTTTGCAGACCATATCTGAATGTTTGGTTTTGTTTTCATTTTGAACATTAGGTTCAAACTGTACGAATAGAACACTTTATTTATCATTATTTTACCTGTTTGCCTGGAAATACAGAATTTTGAAGAGAAGTGACGCGACTCCACTTGAGGTTTTCAATGGAAGAGAAGAATGACGATGTCCTACATTCACAGCACTGCCCACAATAATACTGCAGCTAGTTTCCAACAACTTAGGTCAGGTTCTGGAAGCAAGCAGCCATGGTCGTATAGAAGTCTAAAAAGTTTCCTTTTGGCCACTTTTCCTGAAAAATAGCTAATATGTCTCAACGTTGTGCTGAATCTTGTTGTACAGACACTTTGAAGGTCTGAACTCCCTTCTGGACTTCTGTATCTAAGAATCAGATACAGCAAACCTATGTTTCCTTATATGCTGTAAGAATTTGGTTCTAATCTAGAAGAGCAAGCAAAGGTTGCCATATTAATAGAAGCTAAAGGATCTGCTATGAAAGCAGGTAGTGGACTGCTTTTTTTATACAGATTGGAGCAGAGACTTAGTTGTTTGAATGGGTTCTTTTTTGCTTCTCAATAGAAGTTTAGAAGTGGTGGGGTAAGAAAGTGTGGATTTTTATCGGTTTGCCTTGAAAGAAGAATTACAGGGGAAAATGTTGAAAAGAATTGATGCAGAGTTCAGCATTAACGCACTCTTTCGTACAGAGTTTATGAAGTGAAAACCAAAAGGAGAGAGTGCCGACAAGATGATTTAATAGAACGAATTCAAAATAGCATTCTTTTCTCTCTGAATTACAGCTCTAAACCTCAGGGTATTAATAGGAAGTACATAACAATCTCAAAGATTTAAAAATGGATGATGAAGTTTTATATCCAGTCAACTGTAAGGCTTCACATTTGAATCTGGTTTGCATTTTGGCGAAAGCCTGGAATCTCTTGCAATTTGCCAGATAACAAGGGATTTAGAACAGGAAGTATGCAAGTAATCTTTTGGACCCTTCATCTTAGAACGACTACATTGATTATGTTCCTATTTTTATTCCATCAGGGGATTTGATCATGGAAATGTCTAGTCATTCTTTTCTTGTTTGCAACCCCTCAAAGAGCATGAATCAAAACTATTCAGAAGTTCTTGATCTGCAACAGTGACAAGCACTATACTGGTAAGAGTCAGTGGACATTAGCAGATCGCCCATGACAGCCCCCTATGTTCTGGCAGGACTGATGCTTGAGGGGCTGGAATTCTGTGAAATAGAACATTCTCTGAATGGGAAAAACGGAAAGAGATTCTGAACATTCAACCCAACACATGAACAGGTAATAGGGCAGGTAATTTTCTGTGGAAAATTCTTTAGCCCCACTGTTGTGGATGATGATTACTCTTCCTACCTCCTTTGGCCAGCTGCCAGCGAAGCCACTTTGCTCCGCTTATGGACAGAAAGCCAGAAGAAGTGATTTTTGAACAAAACACCTCTCAGGACCTTAGAGTGTTTTCTGCTGCAAAATATTTCAAAGCAGATGGGAAAACAATTCCATTTTAGAGAGTGTGTTGAGAAGACCAGGTTGGAAGTTAAAAACCATGGGTTCTATTTTTATATATGTTACTTATTTTGCTTCTTATCTGTTTGGTGGGGGCTTGTTTTTTCGTGGAGTTTTTTTTGGTTTTTTGTTTTTTGTTTTTTGCTTGCATCCTTGAGATTAAAGCATAAGACAGGAGAGTACTGTAATGTTAAAATACTTTTGAGATGCCTTGTGCTGAAAAATTTGTAGCTACTGCTATGGCCCATGGGCCAGTTCCAGTTTCATTTCTGAGAAGCGATACAATTGCCATATGTATTTTAGTTCTAACCATCTGTTGCTATGGGGGAGATGCAAATTAAGAAGACAAATTTTTGAATCTGGAGGAATGTATTTACCATTTCGTAGCTGCCATTTAAGTCTCTAAGCCATCAATGAAAAAAAGAAGAATTTACACTGTTTTAATCCTGTGGGTCATCCAATACTATCCACGAGCTCAGATTCAAAGCCAGACAATCGGGCCTCATGCATTCTAAGCTATTTGAAGCACTCCGGGGGGAATCTTACTTTTTCTTTTCGTCTCGGAGCTAGTAAGAATTCGACTAGCTTCATGAAAAACATCCGGGGATTCTTGCTGTGCTGGCACAGTTTTTTCTTGAGAGAAAGCCTGGAAAAGCTTTTTCGCTAAGATGTAGGCGGCAAGAGCCGCAGAAGACAAGTTACCGAAACTGGCCGAAGGTAGGTGCCGGTTCCCGGCGTCTTTTGGCAGAAGCCGCGGTCCGGAGCGCACCGCGACCGGCACAATGCTCTGTGCGCGAACAAGCCGCTTCTTCGCCTCCGGGCAAAGGAGAGCTCGGCAGATGCTGAGATGCGTTAATCGAACGCGCAAAGCACCGGGATTGAGTGCACAGCTCTCAAACTGAGCCAGGACAAGAGCTAACCACTTTCCTGATGTTTAAGCTTACTTTAAATTAGGAAGGGAAAAAGTTCTCGGACAACTTTTCCTTGCACCTTTCTAAGCTATTTGAAGCACACCGCTGGAAATCTTACGTTTTGTTTTCGTCTCGGAGCTAGTAAGAACTCGACTAGCTTCATGAAAACATCTAGGGACCCTTACTGTACTGGCACAGTTTTTTCTTGAGAGAAAGCCTGGAAAAGCTTTTTCGCTAAGATGTAGGCGGCAAGAGCCGCAGAAGAAGGGTTACCGCAACTCGCCGAAGGAAGGTGCGGTTCCCGGCGTCTTCCGGCAGAAGCCGCAGTCCGCAGCGCACAGCGACCGGCACAATGCTCTGTGTGCGAACAAGCTGCTGCTTCGCCTCCAGGCGACAGACATCTCAGCAGATGCTGAGACGCGTTAAACAAAAGCGCAAAGCACCGGGATTGAGTGCACAGCTCTCAAACTGAGCCAGGACAAGAGCTAACACTTTCCAGACATTTAAGCTTTCTTTAAATTAGGAAGGGAAAAAGTTCTCGGACAACTTTTCTTTGCACCTTTCTAAGCTATTTGAAGCACTCCGTGGGAAATCTTACGTTTTCTTTTCGTCTCGGAGCTAGTAAGAACTCGACTAGATTCTTGAAGACTGTGTAGGGATTCTTGCTGTGCTGGCACAGTTTTATCTTGAGTGAAAGCCTGGAAAAGCTTTTTTGCTAAGATGTAGGCGGCAAGAGCCGCAGAAGACAAGTTAGCGCAACTGGCCGAAGGTATGTGAAGGTTCCCGGCGTCTTCCGGCAGAAGCCGCAGTCCGGAGTGCACCGCGACCGGCACAATGCTCTGTGCGCGAACAAGCTGCTGCTTCGCCTTCGGGCGACGGAGATCTCAGGAGATGCTGAAATGCGTTAAACGAAAGCGCAAAGCACCGGGATTGAGTGCACAGCTCTCAAACTGAGCCAGGATAAGAACTAATTACTTTCCAGACTTTAAGCTATCTTAACATAGGAGGGAAAAAGTTCTCGGACAACTTTTCTTTGCCCCTTTCTAAGCTATATGAAGCACTCCGTGGGGAATCTTACTTTTTATTTTCGTCTCGGAGCTGTTAAGAACTTGACTAGTTTCATGAAAAACGTCTCGGGATTCTTGCTGTGCTGGCACAGCTTTTTCTTGAGAGAAAGCCTGGAAAAGCTTTTTCGCTAAGATGTAGGCGGCAAGAGCCGCAGAAGACAGGTTACTGCAGGTGGCTGAAGGTAGATGCTGGTTCCCGGCGTCTTTCGGCAGAAGCCGAGGTCCGGAGCGCACAGCGACCGGCACAATGCTCTGTGTGCGAACAAGCTGCTGCTTCGCCTCCAGGCGACAGACATCTCAGCAGATGCTGAGACGCGTTAAACAAAAGCGCAATGCACCGGGATTGAGTGCACAGCTCTCACACTGAGCCAGGACAAGAGCTAAACACTTTCCAGACATTTAAGCTTTCTTTAAATTAGGAAGGGAAAAAGTTCTCGGACAACTTTTCTTTGCACCTTTCTAAGCTATTTAAAACACTCCGTGGGAAATCTTACGTTTTCTTTTCGTCTCGGAGCTAGTAAGAACTCGACTACCATTATGAAAAAGGTCTAGGGATTCTTGCTGTGCTGGCACAGTTTTTTCTTGAGAGAAAGCCTGGAAAAGCTTTTTCGCGAAGATGTAGGTGGCAAGAGCCGCAGAAGAAGGGTTACCGCAACTCGCCGAAGGAAGGTGCCGGTTCCTGGCATCTTTCGGCAGAAGCCGCGGTCCGGAGCGCACCGCGACCAGCACAATGCTTTGTGCACGAACAAGACGCTTCTTCGCCTCTGGGCGACGGAGATATCAGCAGATGCTGAAATGCGTTAAACGAAAGCGCAAAGCACCGGGATTGAGTGCACAGCTCTCAAACTGAGCCAGGAGAAGAACTAACCACTTTCCAGACATTTAAGCTTTCTTTAAATTAGGAAGGGAAAAAGTTCTCGGACAACTTTTCTTGCACCTTTCAAAACTATTTGAAACACTCCGCGGGAAATCTTACGTTTTCTTTTCGTCTCGGAGCTAGTAAGAACTCGACTAACATTATGAAAAAGGTCTAGGGATTCTTGCTGTGCTGGCACAGTTTTTTCTTGAGAGAAAGCCTGGAAAAGCTTTTTCGCTAAGATGTAGGCGGCAAGAGCCGCAGAAGAAGGGTTACCGCAACTCGCCGAAGGAAGGTGCCGGTTCCCGGCGTCTTTCGGCAGAAGCCGCGGTCCGGAGCGCACCGCGACCGGCACAATGCTCTGTGCACGAACAAGCCGCTTCTTCGCCTCTGGGCGACGGAGATCTCAGCAGATGCTGAAATGCGTTAAACGAAAGCGCAAAGCACCGGGATTGAGTGCACAGCTCTCAAACTGAGCCAGGACAAGAACTAACCACTTTCCAGACTTTTAAGCTTACTTTAACATAGGAAGGGAAAAAGTTCTCGGAAAACTTTTCGTTGCACCTTTCTAAGATATTGGAAGCACTCTGTGGGAAATCTTACATTTTCATTTCGTCTCGGAGCTAGTAAGAACTCGACTAGCATTATGAAAAAGGTCTAGGGATTCTTGCTCTACTGGCACAGTTTTTTCTTGAGAGAAAGCCTGGAAAAGCTTTTTCGCTAAGATGTAGGTGGCAAGAGCCGCAGAAGAAGGGTTACCGCAACTCGCCGAAGGAAGGTGCCGGTTCCCGGCGTCTTTTGGCAGAAGCCGCGGTCCGGAGCGCACCGCGACCGGCACAATGCTCTGTGCGTGAACAAGCCGCTTCTTCCCCTCCAGGCAACGGAGTTCACAGCAGATGCTGAAATGCGATAAACAAAAGCGCAAAGCACCGGGATTGAGTGCACAGCTCTCAAACTGAGCCAGGAAAAGAGCTAACCACTTTCCTGACGTTTAAGCTTACTTTAACATAGGAAGGGAAAAAGTTCTCGGACAACATTTCCTTGCACCTTTCTAAGCTATTCAAAGCACTCTGTGGGAAATCTTACATTTTCATTTCGTCTCGGAGCTAGTAAGAACTCGAATAGCATTATGAAAAAGGTCTAGGGATTCTTCCTGTGCTGGCACATTTTTTTCTTGAGAGAAAGCCTGGAAAAGCTTTTTCGCTAAGATGTAGGCGGCAAGAGCCGCAGAAGAAGGGTTACCGCAACTCGCCGAAGGAAGGTGCTGGTTCCCGGCGTCTTTCGGCAGAAGCCGCAGTCCGCAGCGCACAGCGACCGGCACAATGCTCTGTGTGCGAACAAGCTGCTGCTTCGCATCCGGGCGACGGAGATCTCAGCAGATGCTGAAATGCGTTAAACGAAAGCGCAAAGCACCGGGATTGAGTGCACAGCTCTCAAACTGAGCCAGGATAAGAACTAATCACTTTCCAGACAGGGAAGCTATCTATAACATAAGAAGGGAAAAAGTTCTCGGACAACTTTTCTTTGCCCCTTTCTAAGCTATATGAAGCACTCCGTGGGGAATCTTACTTTTTATTTTCGTCTCGGAGCTGTTAAGAACTTGACTAGTTTCATGAAAAACGTCTAGGGATTCTTGCTGTGCTGGCACAGTTTTTCTTGAGAGAAAGCCTGGAAAAGCTTTTTCACTAAGATGTAGGCGGCAAGAGCCGCAGAAGACAGGTTACCGCAGCTGGCTGAAGGTAGGTGCTGGTTCCCGGCGTCTTCCGGCAGAAGCCGAGGTCCGGAGCGCACTCCGACCGGCACAATGCTCTGTGCGCGAACAAGCCGCTGCTTTGCCTCCGGGCGACAGAGATCTCAGCAGATGCTGAGACGCGTTAAACAAAAGCGCAAAGCACCGGGATTGAGTGCACAGCTCTCAAACTGAGCCAGGACAAGAACTAATCACTTTCCAGACATTTAAGCTTTCTGTAACATAGGAAGGGAAAAAGTTCTCGGACAACTTTTCCTTGCACCTTTCTAAGCTATTTAAAGCACTCCGTGGGAAATCTTAAATTTTCATTTCGTCTCGGAGCTAGTAAGAACTCGACTAGTTTCATGAAGAACGTCTCGGGATTCTTGGTGTGCTGGCACAGTTTTTTCTTGAGAGAAAGCCTGGAAAAGCTTTTTCGCTAAGATGTAGGCGGCAAGAGCGGAAGAAGAAGGGTTACCACAAGTGGCCGAAGGAAGGTGCTCGTTCCCGGCGTCTTTCGGCAGAAGCCGCGGTCCGGAGCGCATGGCACCTGGCACAATGCTCTGTGCGCGAATAAAGCCGCTTCTTCCCCTCCAGGCGACGGAGTTCACAGGAGATGCTGAGATGCGTTAATCGAACGCGCAAAGCACCGGGATTGTGTGCACAGCTCTCAAACTGAGCCAGGACAAGAGCTAACCACTTTCCAGACATTTAAGCTTTCTTTAACATAGGAAGGGAAAAAGTTCTCGGACAACTTTTCTTTGCACCTTTCAAAACTATTTGAAGTACTCAGTGGGGAGTCTTAGTTTTTATTTTCGTCTCGGAGATAGTAAGAACTCGACTAGCTTCTTGAAGAATGTGTAGGGATTCCTGCTCTGCTGGCACAGTTTTTCTTCAGAGAAAGCCTGGAAAAGCTTTTTCGCTAAGATGTAGGCGGCAAGAGCCGCAGAAGAAGGGTTACCGCAACTGGCCGAAGGTAGGTGCCGGTTCCCGGCGTCTTTCGGCAGACGCCGAGTTCCGGAGCGCCCCGCGACCAGCACAATGCTCTGTGCACGAACAAGCCGCTTCTTCGCCTTCGGGCGACAGAGAGCTCGGCAGATGCTGAGGCGCATTAAACGAAGGTGCAAACCAACGGGATTGAGTGCACAGCTCTCACATTGAGCCAGGACAAGAGATAATCACTTTCCAGACATTTAAGCTAACTTTAACATAGGAAGGGAAAAAGTTCTCAGACAACATTTCTTTGCACCTTTCTAAGCGATATGAAGCAGTTCATGGGAAATCTTACTTTTTCTTTTCGTCTCGGAGCTGATAGGAATTCGACTAGTTTCATGAAAAATGTCTAGGGATTCTTGCCGTGCTGGCACAGTTTTTTCTTGAGAGAAAGCCTGGAAAAGCTTTTTCGCTAAGATGTAGGCGGCAAGAGCCGCAGAAAACAAGTTACCGCAACTGGCTGAAGGTATGTGCCGGTTCCCGGCGTCTTTCGGCAGAAGCCGCGGTCCGGAGCGCACCGCGACCGGCACAATGCTCTGTGCGCGAATAAAGCCGCTACTTCGCCTCCGGGCAAAGGAGAGTTCGGCAGATGCTGAGAGGCGTTTAAAGAAGGCGCAAATCACCGGGATTGAGTGCACAGCTCTCAAACTGAGCCAGGATAAGAACTAATCACTTTCCAGACATTTAAGCTAACTTTAACATAGGAAGGGAAAAAGTTCTCGGACAACATTTCTTTACACCTTTCTCTGCTATATGAAGCACTTCGTGGGAAACCTTACTTTTACTTTTCGTCTCGGAGATGGTACGAACTCGACTATTTTCATGAAGATGGTCTAGGAATTCTTGCTGTGCTGGCAGAGTTTTTTCTTGGGAGAAAGCCTGGAAAAGCTTTTTCGCTAAGATGTAGGCGGCAAGAGCCGCAAAAGACAGGTTACCGCAGCTGGCTGAAGTTAGGTGCCGGTTCCCGGCGTCGTTTGGCAGAAGCCGCGGTCCGGAGCGCATCGCGACCGGCACAATGCTCTTTGCGCGAACAAGCCGCTTCTTCGCCTCCGGGCGACGGAGAGCTCGGCAGATGCTGAGACGCATTAAACGAAGGCGCAAAGCACCGGGATTGAGTGTACAGCTCCCAAAGTGAGCCAGGACAAGAGCTAACCACTTTCGAGACATTTAAGCTTTCTTTAACATACGAAGGGAAAAAGTTCTCGGACAACTTTTCTTTGCACCTTTCAAAACTATTTGAAGCACTCCATGGGGAATCTTACTTTTTATTTTCGTCTCGGAGTTAGTAAGTACTCGACTAGCTTCTTGAAGAACATGTAGGGATTCTTGCTGTGCTGCCACAGTTTTTCTTGGGAGAAAGCCTGGAAAAGCTTTTTCGCTAAGATGTAGGCGGCAAGAGCCGCAGAAAACGGGTTACCGCAACTGGCCGAAGGTAGGTGCCCGTTCCCGGCGTCTTTCGGCAGAAGCCGCGGTCCGGAGCGCACCGCGACTGGCACAATGCTCTGTGCGCGAACAAGACGCTTCTTCGCCTCTGAGCGACGGAGAGCTCGGCAGATGCTGAGATGCGTTAATCGAACGCGCAAAGCACCGGGATTGAGTGCACAGCTCTCAAACTGAGCCAGTACAAGAACAAACGGCTTTCCGGTCGTTTAAGCTTACTTTAACATAGGAAGGGAAAAAGTTCTCGGACAACTTATCTTTGCAACATTTTATGCTATTTGAAGAACTTCGTGGGGAATCTTATATTTGCTCTTCTTCTCTGAGCTGGTAAGAACTCGACTAGCTTCATGAAAACATCTAGGGTTCTTGCTCTGCTGGCACAGCTTTTTCTTGAGAGAAAGCCTGGAAAAGCTTTTTCGCTAAGATGTAGGCGGCAAGAGCCGCAGAAGACAGGTTACCGCAGCTGGCTAAAGTTAGGTGCCGGTTCTTGGCGTCGTTTGGCAGAAGCCGCGGTCCAAAGCGCATCGCGACCGGCACAATGCTCTGTGCGCGAACAAGCCGCTTCTTCGCCTCCGGGCGACGGAGAGCTCGGCAGATGCTGAGACGCGTTAAAAGAATGCGCAAAGCAACGGGATTGAGTGCACAGCTCTCAAACTGAGCCAGGCTAAGGACTAATCACTTTCGAGACATTTAAGCTAACTTTAACATAGGAAGGGAAAAAGTTCTCGGACAACTTTTCTTTGCACCTTTCTAAGCTATTTGAAGCACTCCGGTGGAAATCTTACGTTTTCTTTTCATCTCGGAGCTAGTAAGAACTCGACTAGCTTCATAGAAAACATCTAGGGACTCTTACTGTGCTGGCACAGTTTTTTCTTGAGAGAAAGCCTGGAAAAGCTTTTTCGCTAAGATGTAGGCGGCAAGAGCCGCAGAAGAAGGGTTACCGCAACTCGCCGAAGGAAGGTGCCGGTTCCGGGCGTCTTTCGGCAGAACCCGCGGTTCGGAGAGCACCTCGACTGGCACAATGGTCTGTGCGCGAACAAGCCGCTTCTTCGCCTCCAAGCGACGGAGAGCTCGGCAGATGCTGAAACGTGTTATACGAAGGCGCAAAGCACCGGGATTGAGTGCACAGCTCTCACACTGAGCCAGGACAAGAGCTAACCACTTTCCTGACGTTTAAGCTTACTTTAACATAGGAAGTAAAAAATTTCTCAGACAACTTTTCTTTGCACCTTTCTAAGCTATTTGAAGCAATCCGTGGGGAATCTTACTTTTTATTTTCGTCTCGGAGGTAGTAAGACATCGACTAGTTTCATGAAAAACGTCTAGGGATTCTTGCTGTGCTGGCACAGTTTTTCTTGAGAGAAAGCCTAGAAAAGCTTTTTCGCTAAGATGTCGGCGGCAAGAGCCGCAGAAGAAGGGTTACTGCTACTGGCCAAAGGTAGGTGCCGGTTCCCGGCGTCTTTCGGCAGAAGCCGCGGTCCGGAGCGCACCGCGACCGGCACAATGCTCTGTGCACGAACAAGCCGCTGCTTCGCCTCCGGGCGACAAAGAGTTCGGCAGATGCTGAGCCGCGTTAAAAGAAGGCGCAAAGCACCGGGTTTGAGTGCACAGCTCTCAAACTGAGCCAGGACAAGAGCTAATCACTTTCCAGACATTTAAGCTAACTTTAACATAGGAAGGGAAAAAGTTCTCGGACAACTTTTCTTTGCACCTTTCTAAGCAATGTGAAGCACACCGTGGGAAATCTTGCTTTATCTCTTCGACTCAGAGCTAGTAAGAACTCGAATAACATTATGAAAAACGTCTCAGGATTCTTGCTGTGCTGGCACAGTTTTTTCTTGAGAGAAAGCCTGGAAAGGCTTTTTCGCTAAGATGTAGGCAGCAAGAGCCGCAGAAGAAGGGTTACCGCAACTCGCCGAAGGTAGGTGCCGGTTCCAGGCGTCTTTCGGCAGAAGCCGCGGTCCGGAGCGCACCGCGACCGGCACAATGCTCTGTGCGCGAACAAGCCGCTTCTTCGCCTCCGGGCGACGGAGAGCTCGGCAGACGCTGAGATGCGTTAAACGAAGGCGCAAAGCACCGGGATTGAGTGCACAGCTCTCAAACTGAGCCAGGATAAGAACTAATCACTTTCCAGACATTGAAGCTATCTATAACATAAGAAGGGAAAAATTTCTCGGACAACTATTATTTGCACTTTTCTAAGCTATATGAAGCACTCCGTGGGGAATCTTACTTTTTCTTTTTGCCTCGGAGCTGATAGGAATTCGACTAGTTTCATGAAAAACGTCTAGGGATTCTTGCTGTGCTGCCACAGTTTTTTCTTGAGAGAAAGCCTGTAAAAGCTTTTTCGCTAAGATATAGGCGGCAAGAACCGCAGAAGACCGGTTACCGCAACTCGCCTAAGGAGGCTGCCGGTTCCCGGCGTCTTTCAGCAGAAGCCGCGGTCCGGAGCGCACAGCGACCATAACAATGCTCTGTGCGCGATCAAGCCGCTTCTTCGCCTCCGGGCAAAGGAGAGCTCGGCAGATGCTGAGACGCGTTAATCGAACGTGCAAAGCACCAGGATTGAGTGCACAGCTCTCACACTGAGCCAGGACAAGAGCTAACCACTTTCCTGACGTTTAAGCTTACTTTAACATAGGAAGGGAAAAAGTTCTCAGACAACTTTTCTTTGCACCTTTCTAAGCTATTTGAAGCACTCCATCGGAAATCTTACTTTTGCTTCTCTTCTCTGAGCTAGTAAGAACTCGACTAGCTTCATGAAAAATATCTAGGGATTCTTGCTGTGCTGGCACAGTTTTTTCTTGAGAGAAAGCCTGGAAAAGCTTTTTCGCTAAGATATAGGCGGCAATAGCCGCAGAAGACGGGTTGCCGCAACTGGCCGAAGGTAGGTGCCGTTTCCCGGCGTCTTTTGGCAGAAGCCGTGGCCCGGAGCGCACTCCGACCAGCACAATGCTCTGTGCGCGAACAAGCCGCTTCTTCGCCTTCGGGCGACGGAGAGCTCGGCAGATGCTGAGACCCGTTAATCGAAGGCGCAAAGCACCGGCATTGAGTGCACAGCTCTCAAACTAAGCCAGGACAAGAACTAACCACTTTCCAGACGTTTAACCTTCCTTTAACATAGGAAGGGAAAAAGTTCTCAGACAACTTTTCCTTGCCCCTTTCTAAGCTATTTGAAGCCCTCCGTGGGGAATTTTACTTTTTCTTCTCTTCTCAGAGCTGGTAGGAACTCGACTAGCTTCATAAAAGACATTGAGGGATTCTTACTCTGCTGGCACAGTTTTTTCTTGGGAGAAAGCCTGGAAAAGCTTTTTCGCTAAGATGTAGGCGGCAAGAGCCGCAGAAGACGGGTTACCGCAACTGGCCGAAGGAAGGTGCCGGTTCCCGGCGTCTTTCGGCAGAAGCCGCTGTCCGAAGCGCACCGCTACCGGCACCATGCCTTGTGCGTGACAAGCTGCCTCTTCGCCTTCATAAGACGGAGAGCTCGACAGATGCTGAGACGCGTTAAATGAAGGCGCAAAGCACCGGGATTGAGTGCACAGCTCTCAAACTGAGCCAGGATAAGAACTAATCGCTTTCCAGACCTTTAAACTTACTTTAACATAGGAAGGGAAAACGTTCCTGGACAACCCCACCATTTCTATTATTCTTTTTAGAAGCAAAATAGAACCCATTCAAACAACTAAGTCTGTGCTCCCATCTGTATAAAATAAGCAGTTCATTACCTGCTTTCTTTGCAGATTCTTTAGCTTCTATTAATCTGGCAACCTTTTCTTGCTCTTCTAGATTAGAACTAAATTCTTAAAGCATATTAGGAAACATAGGTTTGCTGTATCTTATATATCTTATATTCTATATCTTATATTCTTATATACAGAAGTCCAGCAAGGAATTCAGACCTCAAAAGAAGCGTCTGTACAATAGGATTCAGCACAACGTTGAGACATATTAACTATTTTTCAGGAAAAGCGGCCAAACGGAAACTTTTTAGACTTCTATACGATCATGGCTGCTTGCTTCCAGAACCTGACCTAAGTTGCTGGAAACTAGCTGCAGTATTATTGTGGG
>NC_066338.1:548079-587627 GCF_022539315.1 Serinus canaria
TCCAGGGCGTGGCTCAGAGCAGCCTTCTGGCTCCTAAAATTCCGCATTGTGCAGGATGCCTCCCAGGACCAAGATGGCACCAGTGCCAACTCCGTCTTGTTTGAGAGTGCCAAGTACCTCCTGCAATCTGAAAATAGAACCAGCGTTGGTGAGCTATGTTTCCTGGGAAAAGGGGTAGCGTTCTTAGTTTCAGGGCCTGTGGCTCAGAGCATCCTACTCTCTCCTAAAATTTTGCATTGCGCAGGATGCCTCCCAGACCCAAGCTGGCGCCAGTGCCATCTCTAGCTTGTTTGAGAGTGCCAAGTACCTCCTGCAATTTAAAACCTCGAACCAGGGTTGGTGAGCTATGTTTCCTGGGAAAAGGGGCAGCGTTGGTAGTTTCAGGGCCTGTGGCTCAGAGCATCCTACTCTGTCCTAAAATTCTGCATTGCGCAGGAAGCCTCCCAGGCCCAAGCTGGCACCAGTGCCAACTATGGCTGGATTGAGAGTGCCAAGTACCTCCTGCAAACTGACACCTAGAACCAGGGTTGGTGCATCTTGTTTCTCCCGAAAAACGGGCGTTGTTGGTGTTCCAGGGACTGGTACTCGGAGAAGCCTTCTTGCTCTTAAAATTCCGCATTGCGCAGGATGCCTCCCAGGACAAAGCTGCCACCAGTGCCAAGTCAGGCTGGTTTGGGAGGGCCAAGTACCTCCTGAAAACTGACTCCAAGAACCAGGGTTGGTGAGTCTGGCTTTCTGGAAAAAGGTGCAGCGTTGCGTTGGAGTTCCAGGGCTTGTGGCTCAGAGCAGCCTTCTGGCTTTTAAAATTCCGCATTGTGCAGGAGGCCTCCCAGGACCAAGCTGGCACCAGTGACAACTCTGGCTGGTTTGAGAGTGCCAAGTACCTCCTGTAAACTGACTCCTAGAACTAGGGTTGGTGAGTTTTACAAACCTGGGAAATGGGGCAAAGATTTTGTTCCAGGGCTTGAGCCACAGAGCAGCATTCAGGCTGCTAAAATTCTGCATTGCGCAGGAAGCCTCCCAGGACCAAGCTGGCACCAGTGCCAACTCTGGCTGGATTGAGAGTGCCAAGTACCTCCTGCAAACTGACATCTAGAACCAGGGTTGGAGCATCTTGTTTCTCCAGAAAAACGGGCGTTGTTGGTGTTCCAGGGACTGGTACTCGGAGAAGCCTTCTTGCTCCTAAAATTCCGCATTGCACAGGATGCCTTCCAGAGGCAAGCTGGCACCAGTGGAATCTAGGGCTGGTTTGAGAGTGCCAATACCTCCTGAAATCTGACACCATCAACCAGGGTTAGTGAGCTTTGTTTCCAGGGAAAGGGGCAGGGTTGGTGATCCAGGGGCTGTGGCTAAGAGCAGCCTTCTGGCTCCTAAAAGTCCGCATTGTGCAGGATGGCTCCCAGGACCAAGATGGCACCAGTGCCAACTTGGGCTTGGTTTGAGAGTGCCAACTACCTCATGAAATTGACCCCTACAACCAGAGTTGGTGAGTCTTGTTTCTTCAGGAAAACGGGCGGTGTTGTTGTTCCAGGGCCTGTGGCTCTGAGCAGCCTTCTGGCTCAAAAAATTCCGCATTGCGCAGGATGCCTCCCTGGACAAAGCTGGCACCAGTGCCAAGTCAGGCTGGTTGGGGAGTGCCAAGTACCTCTTGAAAACTGACTCCAAATACCAGGATTGGTGAGTCTGGCTTTCTGGAAAAAGGTGCAGCGTTTTGTTGGAGTTCCAGGGCTTGTGGCTCAGAGCAGCCTTCTGGCTCCTAAAATTCCGCATTGTGCAGGAGGCCTCCCAGGACCAAGCTGGCACCAGTGCCAAGTCAGGCTGGTTTGAGAGTGCCAAGTACCTCCTGTAAACTGACTCCTAGAACTAGGGTTGGTGAGTTTTACAAACCTGGGAAATGGGGCAAAGATTTTGTTTTCGGGCTTGTGGCTCAGAGCAGCCTTCTGGCTCCTAAAATTCTGCATGGCGCAGGACGCCTCCCAGGAGCAAGGTGGCACCAGGGCCAAGTCTGGCCGGTTTGAGAGTGCCAAGTACCTCCTGCAATCTGACACCATGGACCAGGGTAAGTGAGTCTTGTTTCCTGGGAAAATGGCAGCATTGGTGTTCCAGGGCCTGGTACTCGGAGCAGCCTTCTGGCTCAAAAATTCCGCATTGCGCAGGACTCGTCTCACAGGCAAGTTGGCACCAGTGCCAACTTGGGCTGGTTTGAGAGTGCTAAGTACCTCCTGCAATCTGACGCCATGAACCAGGGTTAGTGAGCATTTTTCCAGGGAAAGGGGCAGCATTGATGACTCAGGGCCTGTGGCTCAGAGCAGTCTTCTGGCTCCTAAAATTCCGCATTGTGCAGTATTCATTCAGGACCAAGCTGGCACCAGTGCCAACTCAGGTTGGTTTGAGAGTGCCAAGTACCTCCTGCAAACTGACAACATGAACCAGGGTTAGTGAGAGTTGTTTCCAGGGAAAACGGGCAGCGTTGCATTGGTGTTCCATGGCTTGTGGCTCGGAGCAGCCTTCTGGCTCCTAAAATTCCGCATTTTGCAGGATGCCTTTCAGGACCAAGCTGGCACCAGTGGAAACTTGAGCTGGTATGAGAGTGCCAAGTACCTCCTGCAATCTGACACCATGAAGCAGGGTTAGTAAACTTTTTTTCCTGGGAAAGGGGCAGCATTTTTCTTCCAGGGCTTGTGGCTCAGAGCAGCCTTCTGGCTCCTAAATCTCCGCATTGTGCAGGATGCCTCCCTGGACCAAGTTGGCACCAGTGCCAACTTGGGTTGGTTTGAGAGTGCCAAGTACCTCCTGCAAACTGAAACCTAGAACAGAGTTGGTGAGTCTTGTTTCTTCAGGAAAACGGGCGGTGTTTTTGTTCCAGGTCCTGCGGCTCTGAGCAGCTTTCTGGATCCTAAAATTCCGCATTGTGCACGATGCCTCCCAGACCCAATCTGGCAGCAGTGTCAACTTGGGCTGGTTTGCGAGTGCCAAGTACCTCCTGAAAACTGAGTCCAAGGACTAGGGTTGGTGAGTTTTACAAACCTGGGAAATGGGGCAAAGTTTTTGTTCCAGGGCTGTGGCCCAGAGCAGCCTTCTGGCTCCTAAAATTCCGCATTGCACAAGATGCCTTAAGGACGCAAGCTGGCACCAGTGCCAACTCGGGCTGGTTTGAGAGTGCCAAGTACCTCCTGCAATTTAAATTCTAGAACCAGGGTTGGTGAGCTATGTTTCCTGGGAAAAGGGGCAGCGTTGCTGGTTTCAGGTCCTGTGGCTCGAGCATCCTACTCTCTCATAAAATTCCGCATTGCGCAGGATGCCTCCAGACCCAAGCTGGCACCAGTGCCAACTTGGGCTTGTTTGAGAGCGCCAAGTACCTCCTGAAAACTGACACCTAGAAGCAGTACTGGTGAGTCTTGTTTCTCCAGCAATACGGGTGTTGTTGGTGTTCCAGGGCTTGGTACTCGGAGCAGCCTTCTGGCTTTTAAAATTCCGCATTGCGCAGGATGCCTCCCAGGACAAAGCTGGCACCAGTGCCAAGTCAGGCTGGTTTCGGAATGCCAAGTACCTCCTGAAAACTGACTCCAAGAACCAGGGTTGGTGAGTCTTGCTTCCAGGAAGAAGGTGCAGCGTTACGTTGGTGTTCCAGGGCCTGTGGCTCAGAGCAGCCTTCTGGCTCAAATATTCCGCAGTGCGCAGGACGCCTCCCAGAGGCAAGCTGGCACCAGCGCCAACTTGGGCTGGTTTAAGAGTGCCAAGTACCTCCTGAAAACTGACTTCTAGAAGTAGGGTTGGTGAGTTTTCCCAATCTGGGAAATGGGGCAAAGATTTTGTTCCAGGGCTTGTGGCTCAGAGCAGCCTTCTGGCTCCTAAAATTCTGCATGCGCAGGAGGCCTCCCAGGACCAAGTTGGCACCAGTGCCAACTCTGGCTGGATTGGGAGTGCCAAGTACCTCCTGCAATCTGACACCATGGACCAGGGTAAATGAGTCTTGTTTCCTGGGAAAAGGGCAGCATTGATGTTCCAGGGCATGGTACTCGGAGCAGCCTTCTGGCTCAAAAAATTCCGCATATCGCAGGATGCCTCCAAGGACCAAGCTGGCACCAGTGCCAACTTCGGCTTGTTTGAGAGTGCCAAGTACCTCCTGAAAACTGACACCATGAACCAGAGTTGGTGAATCTTGTTTCTCCAGGAAAACGGGCGGTGTTGGTGTTCCAGGGCCTGTGGCTCAGAGCAGCCTTCTGGCTCCTGAATTTCCGCATTGCGCAGGATGCCTCCCAGACGAAAGCTGGCACAAGCGCCCACATGGGCTGGTTTGAGAGTGCCAAGTACCTCCTGCAATCTGAAACCTAGAACCAGGGTTGGTGAGCTATGTTTCCAGGGAAAGGGGCAGCGTTGTTTGTTTCAGGGCCAGTGGCTCGGAGCATCCTTACTCTCTCATAAAATTCCGCATTGTGCAGGATGCCTCCCAGACCCAAGCTGGCAGCAGTGCCAACACGGGCTGGTTTGAGAGTGCCAATTGCCTCCTGCAAACTCATTTTAAGAACCAGGGTTGGTGAGTCTTGTTTCCAGGGAAAAGGGGCAGCGTTGGTATTCCAAGGTTTGTGGCTCAGAGCAATGCTCTGCCTCCTAAAATTCCGCATTGCGCAGGATGCCTTCCAGGACAAAGCTGGAACCAGGGTCAACTTCGGCTGGATTGAGACTGCCAAGTACCTCCTGCAATCTGACACCATGGACCAGGCTAGTGAGTCTTGTTTCTAGGGAAAAGGGCAGCATTGATGTTCCAGGGCCTGTGGCTCGGAGCAGCCTTCTGGCTCAAATATTCCGCATTGCGCAGGACGCCTCCCAGAGGCAAGCTGGCACCAGTGCCAACTTGGGCTGGATTGAGAGTGCCAAGTACCTCCTGGAAACTGACACCTAGAAGCAGGGCTAGTGAGTCTTGTTTCTCCAGGAAAACGGGTGGTGTTGGAGTTCCAGGGCTTGGTACTCGGAGCAGCTTTCTGGCCCCTAAAATTCTGCATTGTTCAGGAGGCCTCCCAGGACCCAGCTGGCGCCAGTGCCAAGTCTGGCTGGTTTGAGAGTGCCAAGTACCACCTGCAAACAGACACTATGAACCAGGGTTAGCGATTCTTCTTTCCAGGGAAAACGGGCATCATTTCTTGATGTTTCAGTGTTTGTGCCACAGAACAGCCGTCAGCCTCCTAAACGTCCGCATTGCGCAGGATGCCTCCAAGGACCAAGCTGGAGCCAGTGCCAACTTGGGCTGGATTGATAGTGCCAAATACCTCCTGCAATCTGAAACCTAGAGCCAGGGTTGGTGAGCTATGTTTCCAGGGAAAAGCGGCAGCGTTGGCTGTTCCAGGGCCTGTGGCTCAGAGCATACTGCTCTCTTTTAAAATTCCGCATTGCGCAGGATGCCTCCCGGACGCAAGTTGGCAGCAGTGCCAACTTGAGCTTGATTGAGAGTGCAAAGTACCTTATGCAAACTGACTCCTAGAACCAGGTTGGTGAGCTTGTTTCCAGGGAAAATGGGCAGCATTGTTGTTCCAGGGCTTGAGGCTCAGAGCAGCCTTCTGGTTCCTAAAATTCCGCATTGCGCAGGATTCATCCAGGGACCAGGCTGGCACCAGTGCCAACTTGGGCTGGTTTGAGAGTGCCAAGTACCTCCTGAAAACTGACACCTAGAAGCAGGGCTAGTGAGTCTTGTTGCTCCAGGAAAACGGGTGGTGTTGGAGTTCCAGGGCTTGGTACTCGGAGCAGCCTTCTGGCCCCTAAAATTCTGCATTCTGCAGGATGCATCCCAGGACCAAGCTGGCACCAGTGCCAACTCTGGCTGGTTAGAGAGTGCCAAGTACCACCTGCAAACAGACACTATGAACCAGGGTTGGTGAGTCTTGTTTCCTGGTAAAACGGGCAGCACTGCGATGATGTTTCAGGGTTTGTGGCTCGGAGTAGCCATCAGCCTCCTAATATTCCGCACTGTGCAGGATGCCTCCCAGACCCAAACTGGCAGCAGTGCCAACTTGGGCTTGATTGATTGTGCCAAGTACCTCCTGCAAACTGACTCCTAGAAATAGGTTTGGTGAGTTTTCCAAACCTGGGACGTGGGACAAAGTTTTTTTTCCAGGGCTGTGGCTCTGAGCAGTCTTCTGGCTCCAAAAATTCCGCATTGCGCAGGATGCCTCCAGGACCAAGCTGGCACCAGTGCCAACTTGGGCTGGTTTGAGAGTGCCAAGTACCTCCTGCAAACTGACACCTAGAACAGGGTTGGTGAGTCTTGTTTCCAGGGAAAACGGGCAGTCGTTGGAGTTCCAGGGCTTGTGGCTCAGAGCAGCCTTCTGGCCCTAAAATTCTGCATTGTGCAGGATGCCTCCCAGGACCAAGCTGGCACCAGTGCCAAGTCTGGCTGGTTTGAGAGTGCCAAGTACCTCCTGCAAACGACACCTATGAACCAGGGTTGGTGAGTCTTGTTTCCAGGGAAAACGGGCATCATTGTTGATGTTCCAGGGCTTGTGCCTCAGAACAGCCGTCAGCCTCCTAAACGTCCGCATTGCGCAGGATGCCTCCAAGGACCAAGCTGGAACCAGTGCCAACTTGGGCTGGAGTGAGAGTGCCAAATACCTCCTGCAATCTGAAACCTAGAGCCAGGGTTAGTGAGCTATGTTTCCAGGGAAAAGGGGCAGCGTTGGTTGTTTCAGGGCCTGTAGCTCGGAGCAGCCTTCTGGCTCAAAAAATTCCGCATTGTGCAGGATGCGTCCCAGACCGAAGCTGGCAGCAGTGCCAACTTGGGCTTGTTTGTGAGTGCCAAGTAACACCTGCAAACTGACACCATGAACCAGGGTTGGTGAGTCTTGTTTCCAGGGAATACGGGCAGCACTGCGTTGATGTTTCAGGGTTTGTGGCTCAGAGCAGCCTTCTGCCTCCTAAAATTCCGCATTGTGCAGCATGCCTGCCAGGACCAAGTTGGCACCAGTGCCAACTCTGGCTGGATTGAGAGTGCCAAGTACCTCCTGAAAACTGACCCCTAGAACCAGGGTTGGTGAGTTTGTTTCTCCAGGAAAACGGTCGTTGTTTGTGATCCAGGGCCTGGTACTCGGAGCAGCCTTCTGGCTCAAAAATTTCCGCATTGCACAGGATGCCTCCAAGGACCAAGCCGGCACCAGTGCAAACTTGGACTGGTTTGAGAGTGCCAAGTACCTCCTGAAAACTGACACTGAGAACCAGGGTTGGTGTGCCTTGTTTCTCCAGGAAAACGGGCTTTGTTTGTGTTCCAGGGCAAGGTACTCAGTGCCACCTTCTGGCTACTAAAATTCTGCATTGCGCAGGATGCCTCCCAGAGGCAAGCTGGCACCAGTGCAACCTGGGCTGGTTTGAGAGTGCCAAGTACCTCCTGAAAACTGACTTCATGAACCAGGGTTGGTGAGTCTTGCTTCCAGGAAAACGTTGCAGCGTTACGTTGGTGTTCCAGGGCTTGTGGCTGAGAGCAGCCTTCTGGCTCCTAAAATTCCGCATTGTGCAGGATGCCTCCCAGGACCAAGCTGGCACCAGTGCATACTCTGTCTGGTTTGAGAGTGCCAAGTACCTCCTGCAAACTGACACCATCAACTAGGGTTGGTGAGTTTTCCAAATCTGGGAAATGGGGCAAAGATTTTGTTCCAGGGCTTGTGGCTCAGAGCAGCCTTTTTGCTCCTAAAATTTTGCATTGCGCAGGAGGCCTCCCAGGACCAAGCTGGCACCAGTGCCAACTTGGGCTGGATTGAGAGTGCCAAGTACCTCCTGCAATCTGACACTATGGGCCAGCGTTAGTGAGTCTTGTTTCCAGGGAAAAGGGCACCATTGATGTTCCAGGGCCTGTGGCTCTGAGCAGCCTTCTGGCTCAAAAAATTCCGCATTGTGCAGGATGCCTCCCAGACCAAGCTGGCAGCAGTGCCAACTTGGGCTGGTTTGAGAGTGCCAAGTACCTCCTGCAAACTGACACCATCAACTAGGGTTGGTGAGTCTTGTTTCCAGGGAAAACGGGCACCGTTCGTTGGTGTTCCAGGGCCTGTGGCTCAGATCCGCCTTCTGGCTCCTAAAATTCCGCATTGCGCAGGATGCCTCCCAGACGAAAGCTGGCACAAGCGCCCACTTGGGCTGGTTTGAGAGTTACAAGTACCTCCTGCAATCTGAAACCTAGAACCAGGGTTGGTGAGCTATGTTTCCAGGGAAAGGGGCAGCGTTGTTTGTTCCAGGGCCTGTGGCTCGGTGCATCCTTACTCTCTCATAAAATTCCGCATTGTGCAGGATGTCTCCAAGACCAAGTTGGCACCAGTGCCAACACGGGCTGGTTTGAGAGTGCCAAGTGCCTCCTGCAAACTCATTTTTAGAACCAGGGTTTGTGAGTCTTGTTTCCAGGGAAAAGGGGCAGCGTTGGTATTCCAACGTTTGTGGCTCAGAGAAACGCTCTGCCTCCTAAAATTCCGCATTGCGCAGGATTCCTCCCAGGACCAAGCTGGCACCAGTGCAAAATTGGGCTGGTTTGAGAGTGCCAAGTACCTCCAGCAAACTCATTTTTAGAACCAGAATTGGTGAGTCTTGCTTCCAGGGAAAAAGGGTCAGCGTTTTTTATCCAGGGTTTGTGACTCAGAGAAGCCGTCTGCCTCCTAAAATTCTGCATTGCGCATGATGCCTTCCAGGACCAAGCTGGATCCAGTGCCAACTCTGGCTGGATTTAGTGTGCCAAGTACCTCCTGCAAACTGACACCATGAACCTCCTGAAAACTGACACCATGAACCAGGGTTGGTGAGTCTTGTTTCTCCAAGAAAACAGGCAGCGTTGTGTTGGTGTTCCAGGGCTTGTGGCTCGGAGCAGCCTTCTGGCTCAAAAAATTCCGCATTGTTCAGGATGCCTCCCAGGCCCAAGCTGGCACCAGTGCCAACTTGGGCTGGTTTGAGAGTGCCAAGTACCTCCTGCAATCTGACACCATGAACTAGGGTTAGTGAGTTTTGCTTACCTGGGAAAAGGGGCGGTTTTTTGTTCCAGGGCCGGTGGCTCAGAGCAGCCTTCTGGCTTTTAAAATTCCGCATATCGCAGGATGCCTCCCAGGACCAAGCTGGCACCAGTGCCAACTTGGGCTGGTTTGAGAGTGCCAAGTACCTCCTGCAAACTGACACCATGAACTAGGGTTAGTGAGTTTTGCTTACCTGGGAAAAGGGGCATTGATGTTCCATGGCCTGTGGCTCTGAGCAGCCTTCTGGCTCAAAAAATTCCGCATTGTGCAGGATGCCTCCCAGACCCAAGCTGGCAGCAGTGCCAACTTGGGCTTGTTTGAGAGTGCCAAGTACCACCTGCAAACTGACTCCTAGAAATAGGCTTGGTGAGTCTTGTTTCCAGGGAATACGGGCACCGTTGCGTTGGTGTTCCAGGGCTTGAGGCTTGGAGCAGCTTTCTGGCTCCTAAAATTCCGCATTGCGCAGGATGCCTCCCAGACGAAAGCTGGCACAAGCGCCCACTTGGGCTGGTTTGAGAGTGCCAAGTACCTCCTGCAATCTGAAACCTAGAACCAGGGTTGGTGAGCTATGTTTCCAGGGAAAGGGGCAGCGTTGTTTGTTCCAGGGCCTGTGGCTCGGTGCATCCTTACTCTCTCATAAAATTCTGCATTGTGCAGGATGCCTCCCAGACCCAAGCTGGCAGCAGTGCCAACACGGGCTGGTTTGAGAGTGCCAATTGCCTCCTGCAAACTCATTTTTAGAACCAGGGTTGGTGAGTCTTGTTTCCAGGGAAAAGGGGCAGCGTTGGTGTTCCAAGGTTTGTGGCTCAGAGCAGCCTTCTGGCTTTTAAAATTCCGCATTGCGCAGGATGCCTCCCAGGAACAAGCTGGCACCAGTGCAAAATTGGGCTGGTTTGAGAGTGCCAAGTACCTCCAGCAAACTCATTTTTAGAACCAGAATTGGTGAGTCTTGCTTCCAGGGAAAAAGGGTCAGCGTTTTTTATCCAGGGTTTGTGTCTCAGAGAAGCCGTCTGCCTCCTAAAATTCTGCATTGCGCATGATGCCTTCCAGGACCAAGCTGGATCCAGTGCCAACTCTGGCTGGATTTAGTGTGCCAAGTACCTCCTGCAAACTGACACCATGAACCAGGGTTGGTGAGTCTTGTTTCTCCAAGAAAACAGGCAGCGTTGTGTTGGTGTTCCAGGGCTTGTGGCTCGGAGCAGCCTTCTGGCTCAAAAAATTCCGCATTGTGCAGGATGCCTTCCAGGACTAAGCTGGCACCAGTGCAAACTTGGGCTGGTTTGAGAGTGCCAAGTACCTCCTGCAATCTGACACCATGAACCAGGGTTAGTGAGCTTTGTTTCCAGGGAAAGGGGCAGCATTTGTGATCCAGGGCCTGTGGCGCAGAGCAGCCTTCTGGCTCCTAAAATTTTGCATTGCGTAGGTTGCCTCCCAGACGCAAGCTGGCACCTTTTACATGGTTTTCCTGGGGTCCCAGGATTAGGGAAGAGACGAGACAGTTGGCTCCATGCATCAGAAGGCTTGATTTATTTTTATATGATATATAAGCTATAAAAACTATTCTAAAAATTAAAGAGAAAGGTTTCACTACAAAGCTATGCTTAGAATAGGATAGAATGTAAACTCAGGTCTTCTCAGACTGAGACTAGCAGAACAGGTGTCCTGTGATAGGCTCTTAATTGCAAACAGTCTGACTGTGCCAATCACAGATTTCTCTCCGTTGCATTCCACAGTAGCAGATAAGAATTGTTTACAGTTTGTTATTGAGGCACTCAGCTCTCAGGAGAGGAGAAATCCTAAGTAAAGGATTTCTCATAAAATATGTTGGTGACATCTCACCCCTTTTATATTAAAAAGCTATTAAAAAGAAAAATGTTTGCAATTTCATCTGCTGGACCAAGCAGAGGAAAGAACAAACATCTGAGAGGCATTTTTGTTATCTTTTGCCAATCAAAATATCAATC
The DNA here is from genome assembly GCF_022539315.1 of Serinus canaria. Classification (NCBI taxonomy): domain Eukaryota; kingdom Metazoa; phylum Chordata; class Aves; order Passeriformes; family Fringillidae; genus Serinus; species Serinus canaria. Next base: position 559,016 of record NC_066338.1, read on the forward strand.
AAATGCTGGTGTGGAACCATCAGGGAAATTCTTCACCTGCAGAACACCAAATTCCCATCACATCACCAAAACAATCTTAAAATAGAAGAAAATGCAAAAACAGGCCAAGGAAAGTTCATTGCTTCAAGTCCAAACAGCTGAGTTTCAGGAAAAAGTCCAAACTGAAGATGTTCCTCTTTGACAGTGTGGAAAGTCCCTTTTGTCCTGAAACAGGCTTGAAAAATTTTTTGAGCTGCCAGCTCTTTCAACCATTTTAATTAATTTTTTTGTTTGTTTGTTTGTCTGTTTTTCTTTTTGGGTTTTTTTTTTTTTCTTTTGAAAGAGCTGTAGCAGAGAGTGGTCCACTGAGACCCCAAACAGGCTGATCCACCAGCCACCGTTTTCAGGGGGACGTGCACCCCATGGTAGGAATAGAGAGCCCAGACCTGGCTCACAGAATGAAGGTCCAGGTCCCGGCGGGAGAAGCAATGCCCCCAAACCCAACAGGCGCTGGTCGGGAGGCCCTGGACCAGGGAACCGAGCCAAACATCAACTTGTAAAAGGGGGGAGGTCCCAGGGGAGGATACAATCTTGAAGCAACTGGGAGAAAGTGGGGGTGGAACACAAGGCGGGCAACACAATGTTTGAACCAGTAGGGGGACTACAAGGGAGGAGAATAACTTGAACAAACCAATGGGGTTTCAAAGGGCACAAAATTGATAGGGAAGTTTCTAGAGAAAGGGGCAGGCTTGGGGAGGGGTTGATGTTCAATGGGAGAAGGAACAGGGAACAAAAGGGCAGGTCTATGGGGAAAAACCAACACTACAAGGGGGAAAGGAACAATCCATTCATAATAACATATGCTAGAACAGCACAAAATAGGAAAGATTATAAAAGGGACTACGAGAACTGCATTACAATAATAAACACCCTCTGCAGCAGAGTGTCTCACTGGTTTTGCTTTCAAACCAGGAGAGGTGCCAACCCAAAAGTTTCCCAACTTCAAATTCAACTGGTTGCAGTTTTGATTTCCTTCTTAAATATATCACCGAGGCACTACCAGCTTCTGTAATTGGCTTAGCAGCATGTCTGTTCTTAGTGCCAAGCAGGGATTCACTTTGCCAGGCATGGAGGAAGTTTCTAGGAGCTTTCCACAAAAAATCACTTCTGTGGCTGACTTCTTCCCTCCCCACCAAAAACCAAGCCATGCCAAACCAACACCTTAACTAATCCGTAGTACCCAGTACGCATCCAATAATTCCTTTTAAAGGATACTTGACGTGTTTTACCAAACACACTGAAAAGAAGTGGATCCATAATATTGATAAAAATTGTTCCTATTCAATAGAAATATTGGGTCATGCAACTCTAGATTACATAGCTATGTTTTTGTACAATACACAGAAGAGTTTTTCACCTCCATGTAAGAGCCTAATTGAGGGATGCGGGACTCCAGGCAGCTCTCCAAAATGCAGTTTATTCCATCCAAGACATTGCAGCAGCCCAGGGTGGTGGGTGACAGAGCCTGTACCTACATCTGTCAGCTCTAGCTGCAGGCAGGCCTGGAGAGCCTTTGGTTTTGGTTACAATGCATGATATACTTTGCTGAGCATCTTCATACAGTAGAACCAATCTATCCCTTAACTCTTATCTATAGCCTATCATAACAACTCTAATTACCATAGTCATGTTACTATTCCCCACTCACTAAAAGTCAGTACATTACAGTTGAAGCTGAAAGCTGTTTTTCGGTTTTCTTGGCAGTGGAAAATTCACAGACCTTTCTTCTGCTTGCCACATTTGCTGACTTGTTTGCGTGTGATCTCTTCCTGCTTGGTAAAAATATCTTTTTTTTGGGGGTGGGTTTATCCTTTGCTCTAAGTCATAAAAGCCCCTTCTAACTAACATACCCTTTGCCTCCTTGGTTATCCAGTAAGACTGGCTCAGCAATTCTTTCCTTCTAGATGAATAGTTGCTTCCAACTCTATTCTTTCTTCAGACTCCACATTCAAAAATCTTTCTGCCAAGCATACATACCTCTGAGACTTTCTTGTCAAACTTTCATCTTTCCCAAAACCTCTAAAGAAGGGTTTCCTGATGGTTTGGATCCAGTATTGCCATTCTGAGATTTTTCTTTCAAAGCCCGTAAGCTGTGCTCAAGGTTTTGGCTATGTTCTTTGTTGTGCCTTGCATATATTTTGGCTAGAAAGCCAGTGGAGATGATGTCCTTGCTGCAGAAGCCATGGGAAATAAGGCAGAGTGTCTGGCTGATGTACCAGGGCTGTAGACTATCCACCACTTCCTCAGAGAGGCGTGGATCCCTCAAGGAAGAGAATATTGGCTATGCTCTGGGAGTTTGACAGAGAGAAAGCTCCTCATAGCTCAAATGATTTGTCTCCTGGAGTTCTGAGGAATATGTTGGGAAGAAGAAGGCTGCTGTCTTTTCCAACAAACTTCTGTGCATTCCAGAGGATCGTTGCACTTCTTGTTGGAGAATGAAAGAAATATTAGTAGTAATTAGTCTTTTTTCTCTGTCTGTGCATCACTGATTGAATTGGAATAGGTTATATTTAATTCCTTTTTTATTTGAATAATTAATCACAAGGTCTTCCAAATTCCAAAATTCTGCTTCATTTCTTTCTTTTGTAGGCCAGTCTGGTTCATCTTCTCTCTGCTGTATTATTGCAGACAGTATCTGAATGGATTTTTTTTTTTTCATTTTGAACATTAGGTTTAAACTGTATGAACAGAACACTTTATTTATCATTATTTTACCAGTTTGCATGGAAATCCAGAATTTTGAAGAGAAGTGATGCGACTCCACTTGAGGTTTTCAATGCAAGAGAAGAATGATGATGTCCTACATTCACAGCACTGCTTAAAGTAATATTGCAGCGAGTTTCAAGCAACTTAGGTCAGGTTCTGAAGGCAAGCAGCCATGATCGTATAGAAGTCTAATATGTTTTTCTTTGGCCGCTTTTCCTGAAAAAAAATTAATATGTCTGAATGTTGTACTGAATCTTGTTGTAGAGACACTTCTTTTGAGTCCTGAACTCCTTGCAGGACTTCTGTATCTAAGAATCAGATACAGCAAACCTATGTTTCCTTATATGCTGTAAGAATTTGGTTCTAATCTAGAAGAGCAAGAAAAGGTTGCCATATTAATAGAAGCTAAAGAATCTGCTAAGAAAGCAGGTAATGGACTCCTTTTTTATACAGATTGGAGCAGAGATTTAGTTGTTTGATGGGGTTCTTTTGTGCTTCTCAATAGAATTTTAGAAGTGGTGGGGTAAGAAAGTGGGGACTTTTATTGGTTTTCCATGAAAGAGGAATTACAGGGGAAACTGTTGAAAAGAATTGATGCAGTGCTCTAGTATTAACGTACTCTTTCGTACAGAGTTTCCGAAGTGAAAACCAAGATGAGAGAGTGCCGATAAGATGATTTAATAGAACGAATTCAAAACAACTTTCAGCTTCAACTGTAATGTACTGACTTTTAGTGAGTGGAGAATAGTAACATGACTATGGTAACTAGAGTCGTTATGATAGGCTATGGACAATAGTTAAGGGATAGATTGGTTCTACTGTATGAAGATGCTCAGCAAAGTATATAATTTATTGTAACCAAACCCAAAGGCTCTCCAGGCCTGCCTGCAGCTAGAGCTGACAGCTGTAGGTACAGGCTCTGTCACCCATGACCCTGGGCTGCTGCAATGTCTCGGATGGAATAAACTGCATTTTGGAGAGCCGCCTGGAGTCTTGCATCTCATTTAGGCTCTTACAGTGGCGCCCACATTTTAGTTGGAAACTGGGACTTCTTGGCAGTAAGAGACCTCCAGGTGAACTCAGTAGGAAGTGGATCAGGCACCTGGAACCCTTGTTTTTCCCATTCCTGCAAAGTGAACAAAAGCCTGGGACCAAGGCCATTCGGTAACATCTTGACTAAGGGGACTCAGTCCCTACTACCAGTTGGGGTAGAACTCTTGTATTTAATGTGGGCTTCGTAGTCTCAGTCGCTTCTACCTACTGGGATGTAGCTGCTGTACTCCATGTGAGCTTTGTGCTCTCAGTCCCTTCTACCCACTGGGGTGTAACTACGGTACTCGGTGTGGGCTTCATGCTCTCAGTCACTTCTACCCACTGGAGTGTAACTACGGTGCTCAGTGTGGGTTTTGTTGTAGCATTTATCTTAAATTTATGAACTAAGCCTTTGAAACCTAACGGGTCGGTCAAGTTATTTTGCCAGCGGCATACCGCATAAGTCGGTGTAGCTAAAGTAAAATTATGCCAGCAATCAATTGGTTCATTTTTACAATCCTTTGTAATTGCAACATTGTTAGTTTTTGGGCCTAGAGTGTAATTACCAACATACTCCTGGCGGCAACAGAGAGTAAGGGGAATTTATTGGCACACTCCCACTTCTTTGGAGGACACAGTCTCGCTGGAGGTATAGCCAGATAATTTTTCCCACCTGCTTCCATAACATATCAGGCATCTGTAATGGAGGTGCTTTCTCATAGAAGATCCTTCCATTTTTCTGCATGCTCTCACAATGGACTTACCACTTGTTCCAGTTAGGGTTCTAGTCCAGTCCTTCTGATCCCATGCCCACTCACTTGGATGATATACCTGGGAGTCATGCAGCACTATAGGCTCTAGGTTCGGGCGGTGACCCGTGGGATACCATCCTAGAATATTAGCGTGATGGATGGTAGCTTCAGACCATGACCACGCAGCAGGACTGTGTCCATGGAGTTGTGGTAGGATGCAGAAAAGTGCCACCAGTGTTCTCATGGTTCAGATGATTCTCATGTCCCCCAAGGTTCTTCTGTAAAAGTAAAAACAACAGACATCCTGCAACTGAGGGGCAGAAAAGAGTTCAAATGATGGGATTATCCAGCGTCTATTTATCCAATGCTCTTTCCCTAGAGCATCAGAGGCTACCCATGCATGTTTATTCAGAGGGGTTTTCAGCACTCATGGTACTTCCCCTACAGTAGGGAGGTCCGCCACTACAGGTTGTCTAGGGTAATGCGCTGCATCTTTTGAATCATCAGGTCCTCATAGTGAGGGAAAGATGTTTGGAGCTGTCAGGCAAAAGGCAGTGATTTTGGGACATCCATTCACACCTCATCTGCCGTTCACTCCTTCAACAGCTTCCCATAACTGAACGTCCCAATTTGACTTTAGCAGTCATTTCAAAATACCATTGGTCCTTTCTACAATTCCGTTACCTTGAGAGTAATAAGGGGTTTGGAAAATTCACTTACTTCCTTCACCTTTTGCCAATGCTGTACACCTCTAGCAGTGAAGTGGGACCTGTTGTAAGACTGAATTTCCTGTGGCTTTGGGAAAGTTCCAAACCACCCCTGCAAAGCTTTAACCATATTATCACCTGGAGCTCTTTTAAAAGCATCAGCTTCAACCAACCCAGATACGATTTCTACTCATACTAGCATAACTTGTTTACCTCCTTACTTCTTAAAAGGGCCGATATAGTCTACCTTCCATGCGTCCCATAAGCCTTTACACTTTCTTAAATGCAGAGGGTTGTCTTCTAAAGGATGTCTCTTCAGTCACCTGCAACATTGCTTGCAGGCTGATATGCATGTTTTACATATTTCCCTGGTAACCGGCCAAGCACGAGCATGAGCTTCCTTGTACAAATTTTTCGCACCTGTGTGCTGACTTTTTGCATGCAGCCATTCTAGTAGTTGATGCCAGTCCTCTTGGTTAGTTCCTTTCTCAGGCGGCTGAACCTTGCTTGTCCATCAGCTCAATTATTCCACTCACCTGCTGGTTTTCTATCTCTTTGGTGAGATGCTACCCAACCAACAGCAACATTTCCTTGACTCGCGATACCTGAAATTTCTTGCCACTTTTCCTTTTGCCACAGTGGAGTTCTGTGAACTTCCCAATCATTTTGCTGCCAGAAAGGAAGCCACTCAGGTACAACCTTTGTACACTGCATAAGAGTCGGCGTAAATGCAGACAAGAGAAATGTTCTGTGCCTCACGAGGAAAACACTCCAAAGAGCTGTGAGCTCCCTAGCCTGAGCGCTGCATTTCCCTTCGGTAATGATTCTTTCACCAGATGAAATGTGTAAGGCAGCTGCTCTGCATCTCCATACCTTCCCTTCCCGTTTTGCAGAGGCATCTATGAACCAAGAACTTGCTGCTAGTTCAGGGGAGAAAGGAAGGGCAGCTTTGATTCCAGAGGCAGGTTTATCTTGGCTGCTAGCCAGGCCCTCAGTGTCTTGGATTGCTAGATTTTTAGCAGCACCTTCTGTTGTTGAGACACTATTACAGTAGTGTTCCATCTGAGCGTACCATTTTCTAAGTGAGGCCCTTTGGGCCAGCCCACCAGGCGGGGCGGGGGGGTCCCATTAGTGACAGTTTTGATAACTTTGAAAGGGCCTCTTTTTACAATAGGCTGTTGTCGTCCAATTTTTTCCTCTTCTGTGAGAGCTAAGCTAACCCCAAACATACGCTAAACCCCCCAAAAGATACGCTACCTTTTCCCAGGTAGCGTATCTTTTCTCAGCATCTTTGAAACCACAGGAATAAAATGCAAGAGGCCCAGTCGGACCCCGCCCAAGGAGGCAAATCCCCATGCCACCTGCAAGGGATCTGTGGGATGGATAGGGCCTAGTGCTTGGTGAGCTGTTGCCTCAAAAATCAGTAATTGCAATGCTTCTTCCTGAGAAGGAGTCCAATCCCATTTCACCCTTTTCTTCAGCAAGTCATAAAGCGGCCTAGCAATTATTGAGAAATCTGGGATGTGTTTTCTCCAGAACACTAACAGAGCTTGCTGGAGATCTTTCCTGGACTCAGGCATTTGAATCTGATCTAAAGAGGTTAGGGTATCGGGTGCAATACATGTCATACCTCCTTTCCACCAAGTTCCCGAAAACTTCACTTCCTGAGAAGGCTTCTGAATTTTCTCTGGGGGCATCTGCAAATCAAGACTTTTTAAGTGAGTGATTATTTTCTGCTGATGTTTCCCTACTACCTCTATTTCATGCCCCCCCTGCCACCAGAATATCATCCATGTATTGATAAACAGCTACAGGATCAGGTTTGGGTATTTTTTCTAATTCCTGGGCTAAAGCATGCTGGGCCAAAGTGGAGGAATGTTTGTAGCCTTGGGGAAGCCTAGTGAAAGTGTATTGCTGTCCTTCCCTTTTGAAGGCAAAACGGTCCATATCTTCTGGCTGTATAGGTATCATACAGAAGATGTCTTTGACATCTATAGTTGCCATGATTGGGTGAGCCTTTTCTTGAATTGATGTGATTAATTCAGCTAAGTTTGGGACCACTGCTGTAAGAGGGTCTGTGCTGGCATTAGGCCTGCAAAAATCTGCTGTTAAATCTCCACTTTCCATTGGTTTCTTGGACTGGCCATACTGGCAAATTAAAAGGAGAATAAGTGTGAATTATTACCCCTTGCTTTCTCAAGTCCTTTGATACCTTCTCTGGTACCAGAAGGTAGAGGGTATTGTTTTGCATTAGTTCTTTTACTATACGGTAGAGAGGGTGCAGTTTTGATGCAGATAATGTTAAGTGGCAGTGTACCAAAAGACCACAGAAATCCCTCAGAGTCTTCCCACTGCCTCCCAGCAAGGACATCCATTCCTAATCAATTATTTGGAATGTGCCCGATTCCCATTTTTGGTGACTAATTGATGCTCCTGGCGGCAATTAGTCTAGTGGAGCATCAGTTTGACTAAGGCAACATTCATAGATTCTGTCGTTCCCAGAGCATTAAGAACACAGCATTGTCTCTTAGATGGAACAATTCCACACCTCTGGATATCCTTTTTTATTAGGGCAGAGTTTTGAGCCCCAGTGTCAATCCAAAAGGTTACTAGTAGACTTTTGGGGCCCTTGATAGCTGGGATTAATATATCTCCTGATTTCTTTTTAGTGAGCATTCTGAAATAAACCCAAGATCTGCCCCTTCACCCACCTGTAAGCGGCAGAGAGATTAGTTTCCCGAAAACCCTGTTGGTTTTGGCTCACTGCCTGTGTTCTGAGGGTGAGCCTAGGGGAGGGTTCCGCTGCTAGGATGCTGAGAAAGAAGCTGGCAGAGGGGTAATTTTGGCTCGTTGCCCCTGTTCTGTGGGAGAGGCAAGGGGAGGGCTGGTTTTGGTTCCTGAGAAGGGAGGGGTGCACTGGCTTGAGCCAATGGATTCGGTTTTTGATGGTGCCAAGTCTTTCTTATTTTCTGCAATTTATCAAAGGGGCAAACCATCTATCACCTCTCTGGGCACTCCCCTTTTTAACTCTCAACAACCACCAGTTAGAGGTCTGTTTTCCCTTCTCTATATTTTCACTGTGAGGAGCCCCAAATAACCCAACACCTTTTGTTTTTTCTGATTTCTCCTCCGGGGTTCATAAAGGTCCATCTTGTCTACAATAGTTCATCAGATCTACTGCAACTTCACCCCATGCCCAAACTTTACAGCTACTGGCAGGTGAATCTGATTGAAAAGCTGAGGGCTGGCAGGGGGAAGAGTACAGAGTGAAGCCAGGATCTCTAGATCCACTTTGGTCACCGGAGTTCCTGAGCAATCTATCTAGTCTTTCTGAAGGACTCAAAGCTATGATGCTTTTCTGTAGGTTTAAGGGTTTCTGGAAGGCCACGAATTCAAGGGGTCATTAGTTCTGGCTTCACTGGTAATTGCATTGGAGATTCAAAAGCAGGAATTAATTTCTTTTCATCAATCATTTGCGGGCAGGTGGCTTTGTGGACACCTTCAAAGAGCTGGTCGGGGGTACCAACAATTGCCGCGGGGTCACCCCTTTTCAAAGGATTCATTCCCCTGGCCCAAAAAGCCACATGCTGTGTCAGGGACCATGCCTCACGCTTACCTCCCGTTGGTAAGAAGACTCCATGTCCCCAGTACCCACTGGCCTCCTGTTCAGTTAATTTAATTTGATCTCCACCAGTGAGGGACACTCGGAAGACATATTCTATCTCCAATTCTTGTGGGACGTGCCCAAATTCTTTTTTCAGCTTAGCTAATTCAGTAGCACTGAATGGTATTTGTTTAGTGGGTCAAGATTCTCATCATTAATATAGTTCTATTCTGTTTGAACCAAGGGTCTCAAGCAAGGACAGCAGTATTCTCCCCAAGGTTTTACTGCCTCAAGTTCCTTATGGGGATCGATTTGTTTAATGTGAGGAATTTCCTTTTCCTCTGCCTCTGTAGAGGAATCAGTATTATGTGAATTCTTCACATGTTCCTCTATAAAGGCAGCTCGCAACATATAGATCTCATTTCTGTCTTCCTTTAATTCTTTTTTAAAAATTTCAACTAAATTTGGAAGGGAATCTATTACTGCTATTTCCTCATTTCTTCGCTTAGGATGGGCTTCTATGGCTGCTCTGAGGCAAGCTCCCAAACCTGAGCAGAGGATGGTTTTATTTTCGCCCACTTTAAATTCCATTTCACCTTGTAAAAAACACAGTCTATTGTCCTGGATTAGAGAATCCCCAAAAAGGGGGCCCCTCCAGAAAGCAAACCCACATGGCCCTTCCCCCAACTGGTTTGGGAAGAATTCCTCAGAGAGAGGTGGAAAAAACCTGTATATTTAACAGGCACTGCACCCCCCCAACACACCAAATGAACAATACCGGATGACACCACTCTTTCACAAATTCAGAAAGTCTCTCCTGGGCTGGTTGCTCTGTTATCGGTCCCTCCAGCACTGGGGCAGCTCCTGCAGCCTCAAGGTGCAAACTCTCAGTGTTTCCCAGGTCCCAGTCCGCAGCAGGTTCAGGTAGATCCAAAAAGGAAAGAAGAAACAGTCCAGGAAGAAATTTGGACTGTTTAGCTAAACAAACTCATGAGAAGGAGCAGAAAGCAAGAGCAAGTAGAAGCAAGAGTAAAGTGAAAAGCAGGGCAAAAAGCAAAAACAGCACTATGTACTGTCCCGTCTGTATGTCCCGCTAGCTGTGAGGGAGTGGCTGATGAGAGGCGCAAAACAAAACTTTCACTCTGCAGAGCCAGTCTTGAAGGCACAGAACATAATATCCAGCAGAAATAACAGACACGGATGAGGATACAAGCATCCTAACGGCACCCTAGGACATCTATCTACAGCATTTTCCAAATTAAGCCAGTTGTTCTCTGCCCAAATCTACCCCCACCCCACCCCCCTTGCCGGAGAAGGCTTGGTATTGTATTTAGCAAGCAGAGCAGAAATTCAGCATTAACTTTTGTGCTAGAGTTTTCAGTCATTTTTTGAAGGGACCAAAACCATGACATTTCTAGATCTGACATGACAGGGAGGTGCACAATCTCACAGTTACACAATCTCACAGCCTTTGTTGTGTTCCCCTTTGCTTCCCTGGGTGGGTGAATAGACAAAATCTGCCTGGGAGGCCCCGCTTAGTTCCTTCAAGTTGTCCCTTCCTTCCCAGACAGCCCAAATTCATCCATACACCAAAACAGTTTTCCCTTTTGCACCAAGAGATCTTTTGTGAAATTCTAAAGACAGAACCCTAAAGAGAGTATGGGGGTGTATTTCACCTGGGTTTGTGCAGTTTGCAGGAAATTCAAAGAGCTTTCCTTGCTATCCAGCTTTGTTCAACCCTTTTGGGATGAGGGGCTAGGTGCTGCTGAAGCAAATCCTCCTTCCCCTATTACAGACTACAAACAGCCCTGCTGTTTCTGATAGACCCCTCTGTCTATCAGAATCCAGTCCATGACGCCACCCTAATGTCACAATCCGCTCATGCGAATGGGGCTGGTGATGGGTCCTTCACTGACGGAGGAGTGAAAAAGACAACACGGAAGGGGGATTGCAGTATCAATCAAAACAAATGCACCTTTCTAGAATGACCACAGTAAATGCCTTAAAGGAATTAGGGAGAGGAAAAGAACAGAAAAGAGAGGGAGAAAGAGACAGGGAGTTGTCCTAGGTTGACTATATGATGCTTTTATCCCCAATCGTCTTGTTCTGTTTATGCTGAATAATAAGTTTGGCACCTTTAAGACTTGTTCCAGAGAGTCAAGGGGAGAAAAAAGAAGAGTGCAGTTTGTTTTCAGACACTGCACTCATCCCTCCACAGTCCTGCTCCTGGACTGTATTATCTGCGGTTGAACAGACAGCGGGAACAAGCTCTCCTTTGCTTTTAGTTAGCTTTAGCTAGCTGAGGCCAAGAAGTTCCCTGGGCTGTGGTTTTTTTCTTTGTTCCCTTTTCTTTGGACTTATTTAAACCTGCTCTGGACTGAACACCCAGAAGAGCACCGGCAGCTAGCACCTGTGGCCCACCAGGCCAGGCCTGGCCCGCGACATTTCCAGCACGGGAGGGACTGATAAAGGACTGAGTGAGCTGAACTGCAACCCGGGGAAGGGACTTTCTCAGTTTGTCATCTCTGTGGAGCAGCAAGGGGTTTTATTGTTTAAGAAACAGATTTTTTCCACTTTTCTCCAAGGAGGTCTTTTCTCTCAGACTCATTGAGGGGAGGGGGCAAGTGAATCTGCTTTCCTAGAGGAGCCCCTTTGGGGGTTCTCTCCAAAATTTGCCCAGAAAGTAAAAAGGAGTATATCTACCAAATGGAGAGAGAAGAAGCCCCCACAGTCCGGCCTCACCTAAGTTGCTCTAAACTAGCTGAAATATTGCTGTCAGCAGGGCTGTGAATGTAGGACATCGTCATTCTTCTCTTCCATTGAAAACCTGAAGTGGAGTTGCGTCACTTCTCTTCAAAATTCTAGATTTCCTTGCAAACTGGTAAAATAATGATAAATAAAGTGTTCTGTTCATACAGTTTAAACCTAATGTTCAAAATGAAAAAAAAATCCATTCAGATATGGTCTGCAATAATATAGCAGAGGGAAGATGAACCAGACTGGCCTACAAAAGAAAGAATTGAAGCAGAATTTGGGATATTGGAAGACCTTGTGATTAATTATTCAAATAAATTAAGGAACTAAATATAACCTATTCCAATTCAATCAGTGATGCACAGATATAGAAAAAGGACTACTTACTACTAATATTTCTTTCATTCTCCAACAAGAAGTGCAATGATCCTCTGGAATGCACGGAAGATTGTTGGAAAAGACAGCAGCCTTCTTCTTCACAACATATTCCTCAGAACTCCAGGAATTTGAGCTATGAGGAGCTTTCTCTCTGTCAAACTCCCAGAGCATAGCTAATATTCTCTTCCTTTAGGGATCCTTGCCTCCCTGAGGAAGTGGTGGATAGTCTACAGTGCCGGTACATCAGCCAGACACTCCGCCTTATTTCCCATGGCTTCTGCAGCAAGGGCATCATCTCCACTGGCTTTCTAGCCAAAATATATGCAAGGCACAACAAAGAACATAGCCAAAACCTTGAGCACAGCTTATGGGCTTTGAAAGAAAAATGGCAATACTGGATCTTCTGATCCAAACCATCAGGAAACCTTTCTTTAGAGGTGTTGGGAAAGATGAAAGTTTGACAAGAAAGTCTCACAGATATGTATGCTTGGCAGAAAGATTTTTGAATGTGGAGTCTGAAGAAAGAATAGAGTTGGAAGCAAGTTTTCATCTAGAAGGAAAGAATTGCTGAGCCAGTCTTACTGGATAACCAAGGAGGCAAAGGTATGTTAGTTAGAAGGGGCTTTTATGACTTAGAGCAAAGGATAAACCCACCCCAAAAAGAAGATGTTTTTACCAAGCAGGAAGATAGCACAGGCAAACAAGTCAGCAAATGTGCAAGCAGAAAAAGTCTCCGAATTTTCCACTGCCAAGAAAACTGAAAAACAACTTTCAGCTTCAACTGTAATGTACTGACTTTTAGTGAGTGGAGAATAGTAACATGACTATGGTAATTAGAGTCGTTATGATAGGCCATAGATAAGAGTTAAGGGATAGATTGGTTCTACTGTATGAAGATGCTCAGCAAAGTATATAATGCATTGTAACCTAACCCAAAGGCTCTCCAGGCCTGCCTGCAGCTAGAGATGACAGATGTAGGTACAGGCTCTGTCACCCACCACCCTGGGCTGCTGCAATGTCTTGGATGGAATAAACTGCATTTTTGGAGAGCCGCCTGGAGTCCCACATCCCTCATTTAGGCTCTTACATGGAGGTGAAAAAATCTTCTGTGTAATGGACAAAAACATAGCTATGTAATCTAGAGTTGCATGACTCAATATTTCTATGGAACTGGAACAATTTTTATCAATATTATGGATCCACTTCTTTTCAGTGTGTTTGGTAAAAAACGTAAAGTATCGTATCAAAGGAATTATTGGATGCGTAATGAGTACTACGGATTAGTTAAAGTGTTGGTTTTTCATGGCTTGGTTTTTGTTGGAGAGGGAAGAAGCCAGTCACAGAAGTGATTTTTTGTGGAAAGCTCCTAGAAACTTCCTCCATGCCTGGCAAAGTGAATCCCTGCTTGGCAGTAAGAACAGACATGCTGCTAAGCCAATTACAGGTGCTGGTAGCACCTCAGTGATATATTTAAGAAGGAAATCAAAACTGCAGCCAGTTGACTTTGAAGTTGGGAAATTTTTGGGTTGGCACCTCTTCTGGTTTGAAAGCAAAACAAGTGAGACACTCTGCTGCAGAGGGTGTTTATTATTGTAATGAAGTTCTAGAAGTTTGTTTTATAATCTTCCTGTTTTGTGCTGTTCTAGCATATGTTATTATTAATGGATTGTTCCTTTCCCCCTCGTAGTATTGGTTTTTGCCCTAGCTTTCCATCTCCGCAAAGAGCTGCCCTTTTTGTTCCCTGTTCCTTCTCCCACTGAACATCAACCCTTCCCCAAGCCTGCCCCTTTCTCTAGAAACTTCCCTATCAATTTTGTGCCCTTCGAAACTCCATTGATTTGTTCAAGTTATTCTCCTCCCCGGTAGTCACCCTACCGGTTTAAACGTTGTATTCCCCGCCTTGTGTTGCACCTCCACTTTATCCCACTTGCTTCAAGATTGTATCCCCCCCTGGGACCTCCCCCCTTTTAGAAGTTGATGTATGCCTTTGAGTCAGTGTCTTTCTGTCCTTGACCTTCCAGGGAGTAAACTGAAAGACATATCAAAGACCTCTCCCTGTTCCCTGTCCCTGCCCTCAGCACAGTTCTATCCCCAAGGCAGTCTACCTGTGCCGTAGAGCAGCTGTGCCCTACAGCTGCAGCCCGGATTCGACAGCTTTCTTTGGGCGGCCCACTCTCACTTTCGGTGTCGGGAGCTTGTCAGGCTGAAGAAATCCGGCATTGCAGCAAGACTCCAAGTCAGAAATACAATTTATCAGGAAAAGGGGGAAAAACCAATTACATGCAAGAACACAAAAGAAAAACCACTGACAGAGTCAGAATGCAAGCTGACGTCCTACCTAGTTAGGGTGGTAGTAGCTGTTTGGATAAATTGGTCTTGAAATCCTTTTCATTTCAAGACTGTCTTCCTGAATCCTCAGTTCAATTAGAAAACATTGTGTTTCTAAAGGGGACCCAGTTCAACTGCTTCTGTAAATTCACCTTCATTTTATAGGATTCTACTTCAAGAAATCTTGTTTCATTCAAACATAGATTTGACATCATATGTGACCCGTTGATCTGTCGGAACTGCATTTCATTGTGTGAGTTTCACAGTTGGGTCAAAGAAGATTCCTTTCAATTCTCTTAGCATGTTATCTGAAGATCTGTCTGCTTTCTTCACTTGGTTTAATGGGAAGACAAGGGAAATACATTCTGAATGTTATCTTTGATAGTCTACTTTTAGCTACCAGTGTGCCTCTATTGACTACAACCAATTTCAGCTGGATAGAACATATTATCACAATCCGCTTGTCACATCACCAGCATCAACGGAGCTGGTGATGTTTTCTTAACTGATCTTGGAGTGCAAAAGACAAGATAGAAAAGGGGATTGCAGTATCACTCCAAACAAATGCACCTTTCTAGAATGTCCACAGCAAATGCCTTAAAGGAATTAAGGAGAGGAAAAGAATAGAAAAGAGGGGGAGAAAGAGAGAGGGAGTATAGCTACCAAATGGAGAGAGACAAAATCCTCGCAGTCGAGCCAATGGAGTTCTTCCTGGGGAGAACTCCAAGTCCTGGTTAACTCAGGTTCTATTATAGTCCATTGCGGATGGGGGAAACAGATCTAGAAATGGCTGAGGGGGAGCAGATACAATAAAGAGCAGTCTATTGAAATTGCTGAGGGGGGACAAAGGTATTGAAGAGAGGTACAGACAGTCCATGTTCTCAGCAGGATAAGTCAATATCAGCAGTGAGTGGGAGCCATTGTTTCAGGACTGGTTTCTATGGGGAACCAGTCTAGGTCCAGAGAAGACATCTGCAGACAACACTTAGCAGGCATCCTGCTTCAGTCAGGCCAGCACCCCTGGATCAGAATTACGGGGGTTCAAAGATTCAGTCCTTGGGAGTGGGGCTTCAATCTCCGTCCCTCACGGTGGTAGTGGAGCAGATGAAGGATTTTCCATGGGGTGGCTACCACAGTTGCCCCAGCAAGTTCATCTGGCCAAGAGGTGGGAAAATTCCTGGGCTGGTGTCGCCAAGCAGGTGCAAGCATATAGGGCGCATTGACCCTTGGCAGGCCCTGTCAGAAGCAGTCACTGTAGACAGAGCTGCGAACAATCACTTGGCAGGCCAGAATTCTTCTCAGAGGCCTCAGGATTTCTGTCATTCCTCCACCGCCGGCAGGCCAGCATTCCGATCAGGGTCCTCAGGATCCCAATGTCTGTCCTGGGGACCGTCGTGAGGCAAATGCAGGGGAACTTGGGACCATCTTTCATATGTATCAGAAAATCTGTTTACTAAAATGGCCAAAAAGTTTATCTAACATTTAGAATTGAGTAAAAATAAAAACCAAAACCGAACCCAAAGCATTTGGGCAATATCATTCTAGAGAATGCCATGTATCTATGAGAAGTACAAAAAACTTCTTTTTTCAAATGCACTTACAAATCACCATTTTGCATCTGGGTTTTTTTTGTTTTTTTTTTTTTTTGAAAGCTTGGGCACTTATCTGTTTCTTCTTTGAGCTAGTTCAGCTCAATAATCGGGTAAGAAAGCAGCTAAAAGTAAACAGAAAATCTCTACGGGGACCAGGATGCCACTTCAGGCATCTTGTAGTGAAGCATTAGGTCAGTCTTCTGTCTTGTAGAAATATGTCCGTCATAGATGAAAAACAAAGCATAGCACTATCTTGGTTTAAAATTTGTCCTTGCTACTGGGTTCCTGAATGATCAAGATGGTTTCAAAGCAAACAACACCCAGCCCTCTAAGATACTCCCCAAACTATTGTGATGAAATAACTTGATCAGGTGAAGAGCTCACTATGCAAAACCTGAATATGATGTCAAGAATGCTCTGCTGTGGATTACCATTGTTTTGGGATCGTTTATCCCTTACCCCACCATGTAGGGATAGGAAAAAGTAGGGAGCCACAAGGCTTTTACAGCTGTTCTTGTATTTTGGGATAGTAAGGATTTAGGGGAGTAAACAAAACTGTGGTGAGTTTTTACTATTGACTTGATTGCTCTTTCACTTTGAATTAACTGCTTTGCATGTCAGCTTACCCATCACTATCAATGAGAAGAATACTATCTTCCTTCCTGCCCAAAGGACATTTTCATTATGCCTGTGATGTCAGGGACTTAAAAGCGAAAACACTGGGATTGAAAGGAGTACCTGCATGCCACAAGGTAACTGTAGTGAGCTGTGGTTTCCCTCCTCAGCTTCACTGTGATAGTAGAATTTGAATGAGCAGTTCCAAAACTGCTAATTAAATTGAGATGAAATATCTAATTAAATATCTATTGAGATCATGTCTGGTGACATATCTCAATAGAGCAGTGTCCTAGGGTGACTTTATGATGCTTGTAATCCCCAGTCATCTGTTCGGTAATGCCTGGATTTGATATTCTCTGCCTTCAAGAAGACTGGTTCTGAGAGCAATGGTGTATTACCGGGGTTTTCTGATGGTCCCAGGCTGAGGGGCAGGAAGAGACAACCACGTTGACTCCCTGTCATCAGAAGGCTTTGATTTATTATGAGCATGAGATAGTAAAGATATCAAAACTATCCTAAAAGAAATAAGAGAAGGATTTTCAACGTACAAAGGCTAAGCTAAGAATAGAATAGGAGATGTGTAAAACTGACGTCTTCGTCAGCCCGGGACGGGTCGAACAGGTGAAGTTTGATAGGCTCTTAATTGCAAACCGTCTGGACCGGGGGCCAATCACAGATTTTCCCGTGGCATTCCACAGCAGCAGGATAAGAATTGTTTACCGTTGACAACTTTTCTTTCTGAGGTTTTTCTCAGTCTAAGGAAAGGAAAAATCCTAAGTAAAGGAATTTTTCATTAAAAATTGTGGCAACAATGGGTGGGAGAAGAGAAAAGCTTGGAGTGTGATACCCAGAGGCTGCACCCCTTCTAAAGCAACACTCCTCCACATTCTGCACTGCACTGTGTTGTCTGGGCACTGACAGAGCAGAACAGAGAGCTCATTTGCTTTTGAGTTGGTTTAGCTGGCTGAGGCAGAATTTTCCCTGGACTGTTTTTTTTTTCCCTTTCCCTTTTCTTCGAACGTTTCGAATCTGCCCCAGACTATGACCTGGAGAGTGCTGGGAGCTTGCACTTTGTGGCCTATGGGGACCTACACTGGGCAGCAGCCTTCCCCAGTGTCGGAGGGATTGTTAACAGAGTGAGCACCCACAGGTGAAACTTTCTGATTTGTCGTCTCTTTAGAGCGGCAAATGAGTTTTGTCATTTGGTATTGTTTATTTTTTGTGCTGGGGAGTGTTTTGCCTGTTAAATAAACAGATTTTTTGCACAACTCTCCCAGGAAATTTTCCCCAAACCAGTTGAGGGGAGGGGCCGTGTGGGTGCGCTGCATGTGCAGCGGGTCAGGGAGGGGAGGGGGGCAGCTTTTTGAGGTTTTCTTCTGCTGCCAAATTTGCCCTAGACCAGGACAACGGGGGAGATGCGACTTAGAGAATGATGGAATCACTTTGGTTGGAAAAGACCTTTAAGAACTTGAGTCTAAATGGAATTAGCAAATGCAACCATCAAGAAGTGCTTTGCTGTTTTGAAGAGGACATGGTTTGTCTGGTAACTTTGCAAGTATTTGTGTCATCCAAGCACACATGTCCAATGCATTACATGGGAATATGTTAAGAACCTGTGCAATCAACAGAATGATTCTCAGGGTAGGATATTTGCATGTTTCATCTTTCTTCCTGACTTCTTCACATGAATTCTTTTTAGAAAGTAAGGATTGGAATTGTTACTCTTTTGACAGTTCTGAGTGTATTACTGACCTTTTTGGCATATGAATGCCAAAGGAGGTAATTCACCTAGTTTTTCAGTTAAAGACCAAGATTTAGTGTTGCGTCAGCTGGAGGCAGAAACATTGAAATCCTCCCGCTTCCTTCTTAGTACCTAATTTCTATTACAAAATCAGGGCACAATCTTGTCCCTTAAGGTCCAGTTAGCTCAGTTTATACCAACAGGGTGACATTAGCAGGGCTCACATGATGCTGCACCCAGAAGCCCTCAGTGTGCAGCTCTAGCAGACAGTAATTCCAAGCAGTTGGACAATCCCTGTGCTGACTTTGGATCTCCAGAAGAGTAGAACGAGACAGATTTAATGGAGAGGTGTCTGCAGGAAGTGGTCTGAAGAAGACAGCAGAAATCCCAGCTGTGTGTTTATAAAAATCATTTGGATGCCCTTTCCAGAAAAAGATCTTCAAATCTAGCTAGCTTTTTCTGCAGAATATTTGTAAACTATATGCATGACATGGACAGTTTCACTGAGCATCTGAAATACAGCTGCGTTTAAGTGGATTGAATCAGGGTTAGGAAGCAGCGAAATAAAGCTTTTCAGGAATACCTGTTATCCAAGTTCCGCAGAAATAGATCCGTTTTTATGTCCTGATGCTTTTTAAAAGAATGGGTGACCATTTAGCTACCTTACAATTTTAATCAGAAACACAAAGAAAATTTTAAATTCACCTGTTTTATAGCTTGAATATTTTTCTTTGTTTATTTCCTGCTTTCCAATTCAGTTCTACAAATCATATGATTAAGTAATGAGAACTCATGCTATATAAAACTATTTAATGCTATGCTTCCAAGTTAAGGCCATGTATTTCCTGGGACTGTTTCAGAAAAAAAGGCCTATCTGGATTCTCTCTTCATTATTTGATGAAAATCATTTCAATATTCTGACTCTACATGGTGCAATATTATATTCAGATATTCAAGGCTCTACTGTTAGGGTGTTCACATCGTTTTCTGGCCATTCTGACTTTGCACAACCACCACTCTTTGCAGCTATATATTTTTTTCAGTAAGGCATCACAGGGACCTGTGAGAAGTTTTAATGTGAAGCAGAACTAACATAGAAACTACACATGACATACTCGACATATTTCACTTCAGAAAGTTACAGTATGCTTAGACGGGATAAAATATGAAAGAAATAGACTTAACACAACATTTCTAAATCTTGGAAATCTATTACCTGAACTTTGAATCAGTTTGCAGGACTGTGTAGAAATGCAAACGTGAAGTCCAAGGAGTAGAGCAGATGGTGTATTGGGTGGGTGGACAGAAGATTGCCCTGAAGGTTGATGTAAGCAAGATTGCACCCTATAAAGATAGCAGCTGCTTCTGCTGGTGCCAACATCGAGAATTTGTGCCACTGGCCTAGTTTTCTGGGGACTTTTGAGCTGTACGCTCTTGAGGGCTTGCAGATGTGAATGAATCTGTCCTTTGATCTTTTCTTTCTTTTGAATGTCTATGACCTGTTTTGGTCTTGTGTATTGTACTGTATTGTTTTATAAACAGACATCTTTCCACTGTTTGAAAGCTGTAGTTGAAAGTTAGGTTGCAATTATGATCTGGCTGTCAAAAGAATTAATTGTCTGCTTTAAGCAAACTAGCAATAGAAACTTTCAATCCACTCCTGTGACACAGATTTATTTGGAATTTACAGGGTAATTTACATGAGTGGTTGTACTGAATGTGCAATAAATAGGACTTGCTTGGTTTCTAATGATGATAACAGTCCTCTTTTTATTTCTCTAAGAATTGAATCCACCATCATTCTTTTCCTATTATTATTATTGAGGAAAAAATTTTGCACGAACCACGGAGTAAAATGCATGCATTTAGCATCATTCTTGCAGGTAGTCCTCAATTCTGAAAAGACCTCTCAGAAGCTGCATCAAACGGGAAAGCTAAAGAGATGGCAGAATGCAGAACGTTTAGGATCGAGTACAAAATGACGCCCAAGAAATTCTCCATGGATGCTGCATAAGTACAAAGATGCCCTTATTTCAAGATGAAAAATAGTCAATGTGAAACTTGTTCAATGAATAAAAAGCTATGCTTATCAAGAGACTAGAGTACCAAGCGTTCTACAAGGCTTTTTTGTACTTAACATCATTCCCAGCATGAAAAAGTACTCTTTTTATTGTAGATTATTTAGGAGTGCACAACAGATTGGAAAAAAGTGCTTTTGTTTTTTTCTATTATTAAGAACTGTGTATCATTCTAAGAGATTCTGGAAACAGGTTGTTGAAAACAATGTTGTTTTAAAGGTTAATTCTATGCCTTGGTTGCATTCTCTTCTCACTAGTTCAGGAGCTCCGTCTTACCTGCATTCTAATGCTTTTTTATGTTCCTGATGGCATGGCTTAGACATCCTTGTCTATGTTGCCATCATGATTTCCATATCAAGTGATGAGAATTTTTCTTCATAATTGGTGAAGTTAAGTGTCATAACATTAATGTCAAGTCCATTTGAAGGTTTTTTCAAAAGGAATCTCTTCCTTCCTAATGAAAACAATTGGCAATAGCAAACCTACTCAGTTTTTCAGGAAGTGATCGAATACACCGGTAGAGTACAATGTCCTCCGAGATGTTTTTTCACCAGAAGAAGAAAACAGCAGTTTTCTTCTTCTATCACCTTAGACTTTATTTAAAACCTTTTTAAACCTTTGAATTTCTATTTATAGCTAATTACTATTCTACTAAGAAATGGCTGGGGTCACCTCCCTTTTGGTACAGAGCTTGTCCCAGGGTTTCTGCAAAAATGCTCTTTTGATGCAGCTGTTAACCAGACAATATCTCTGGGAAAATTTGCAGGGGCAGAAAGCAAGCCCTTCCTGGGAAATCTACAGAAATAGTTCAGAAGTTATTCCCACTCACTGTTGCTAACCTCTGCTGTCTAGCTGTTGGATATGCTTGGGACCATGATGAAATAATTCTAAACGATGTACTGAGGCTGCAATATTGAGTAAACATAGGTATTTTCCATAGGTGTCAGGGAAAACTCTTTCTATTGGTAAAAATGAGTTCCATAAGAAACAAGAACAGCATGGAAGAAAAAAAAATCCATCACTAGAATGAAGATGCCCAGAATTCCTCTTTCGAAGTTACACAGAGTCAATATTTTCTACAAAAGGTTGTGAAACTTACGAAGAAGTAGGAGTACATTCCACCAGAGTCGTGCACAAGTTGGAAAATTGTGCACCAGTGTCCAAATTTCAAAAAACTTAATATTCAAAGGAAAATGTTGTGCCTTGTGGAAAAGTAGCCCATTAATAATTTTATCAAAGGTAGGATTAGATCAAGTTTTCCTACAAGACAGTAGCAGTACTATGAAAAGCCTTTTGGCATCTATTTGACTACAGGAAACTTGAGCAAGCACAAGTGTCTTTCCCTGCTGCAAGCTGTACTTCCTATTTGCTACTGGTGCTTACACATTGTCAAATGAAAACTTGTCAAAATAAGACTACTGAATACAAGCAACTGGAACTATCCATTGTGTTCCAGCCAATTTTAACTAAAAAATATCAGACACACACTCTAGTTGAATATTTAAATGCATAGATGGAGTATACCATCACTAAGAAATGGGAATGCTGTACAAAGGAGCAAATGCAGATGAATTTCAGAGAAGGAGATTATTGGAGAGCTAACTGTCGTCCCTTGACTTTACAAGAAATGATGTCCACTAAATCCCAACCTGAAACATGAAGAACTCCCATTTTGAAATGGGTTGCATCTATGTTCTTCTGTTCTTCCTTTACAAAGAAACTGTGTTTGGAATCAGTCTTCCAAGTGGTATGGCTAAAGACCATAGATACCTCAATTTTTTTTTTTTTTCCAAAAGCAACTGCCTCTTTAAACTGACTTTTCCCCTTAAGATGCCATATTTTAAAAGAGTACCTTGTCATTTAACAGGGTATTCCAAACATCATTTCCAAATTTAGACTGAAAGTAACACTCTTCCTAGTTCCCTTTCTTTTTTTTCCAGTTTCCTGCTAACATAGGCAGCAAAGTAGAGAACAGACCACAGCTCTTTCTGGAGCATCGTGAACAAATGCCCTTGCTTATGTTCCAATCTTTCACTTCGCCAAAATACCTAACCATGTAGAAAAGGTTGTGAAGGCATTACTAGTATTATATTATGGAAATGTATGGGTGTGATTTATCAATTAGAATTTGTATCACATAGATGATACTTGGCAAACAGCAAATGAAGGGGTTTCTTTCAGCTCTCAGACTGATGTTACATGTCAGTAATTTAATTAAAAGGTAGTAAGAAGGATATTGTTTAACAGTGAACTTAATTACACCGCCTACCCATGGACATCTGAATCTTGGGAAGAGACAGTATCTGATTTAGAAAAAAATAAAGAATTATCACAGTTTAAAGAAGCATATGCTCATGAACACTTTGCTGATGGAACGTAGCCTATTCATTGGCTGAAATTAAGCAGGTAGACAGGACATAGGAAATATTGTTTTGTGGATCAAACATTTATTTCCTAAAGTGATGCTTACAGATGGTGAACTCACCAACTTCGATATTGCACAGTAGATAAGGGTACCTAACTTGCTCCATCCAGTTATCCTTTGGAATCATCATCCAAAGGGGATTTTCCCCTGCCTCTGTGAAAATGTGCCTACCTTTTCCACAATACTTTTGCAGCAACATTGTTAAGCCTGATCAGCTGGTATGGAGAGTGAATTATCAGCAGCAAGGTGACTGGCCAAAGTCAGTTGCTTCAGGGGATTTTGATCTACGGGATATTCTGAAGACCTGCATCAGCCCTGTTTGTCAGACACAGCCTTCAAATAGTGCTAAACAATTGTTCGGGCTTTTGACCGCATGAAAAAGCACCTTCTGGTGCCTGTACTGAGCCACATGCTCTTTATTCTCTCCCTCAACTTCTCCATCACCTCTCATCTGTTTCACATGAGCTATGTTTAAGGTCCACAGGCTACATTTCACAGAATCTTGAGGCCTGATGCTGTAAGAATGATGAACAGAACAAAGCTGTGATGAATTTTCCAGTTTGGATAAAACATCTTGTGCACAAAAATACCCCCCATGCCCAGAAAAACCTTCACTAGTACTAGTGTTCTATCTTAAACAGCAATTTAGTCTGAAAGAAAAGCGTTTTTCCGAGATTATCTGAGAGATTTGCATGAAACACAGGTATCTGACATATGCAATTTTAAATGTCAGAGGAAACAGAAAATGGCAAGGAGTTTTTAATGTTACCGGTTTTAATTTTCAATTCCATGCACTTTTTCAAAAAGTGTCGATCTCAAAGGCCATCAACAGGATTCAGTCATCTGTAAGTTAGTATTCATATCAAATGTGTTTCAAATCAAAAGAAGTTCAAACATTTCCTCAAAGTTGATATGCCTAGATTTATTATTTCTGATCTGGATTAGATGGAAGGAAGACATTTTTTGCTCTTGGGGTGCTAGAACACTGGAACAGGTTGCCCAGAGAAGTTGTGCTAGTCCCATCCCTGAACGTATTCAAGGTCAGCTTGGATGAGGCTTTGAACAGCAACGAATGCCACCCTTGATTTTAGATAAACAAAACTCTAATATAGAAGAAACTCAGATGGAAGTATAGGAGCAAAATTTCCCTCAGACCTTGGGGTAAACTCAAAGGTGTACAAAATTGCATTTCTCTGTCATTTTCACTACTGTAACAGAAAGGTTAATGAAATCTATGCAGGAGATATCAAATTTTAAAAGGGATGAGAACTACAACAACAAACACATGGGATGGGTTTCAACATGGGACACTCTCGGAGAGAAAATCTCTGTATTTCAACACTTCATGCCAATCATTAGGATTCCACGAAGTGCCAAAGAAGGCAGCAAAATTTCATTCAAGACATTATTTATTGTAGTTCAGCCACTGGTTGGAAGCCACGGTGCGCTCCGGACCGCAACCGGCACAATGCTCTGTGCGTGAAAAAGCCACTTCTTCGCCTCCGGGAGATGGAGAGCTCGGCAGATGCTGAGACACGTTAAAGGAAGGCGCAAAGCACCGGGATTGAGTGCACAGCTCTCAAACTGAGCCAGGACAAGAACTAAACACTTTCCAGACGTTTAAACTTACTTTAATATAGGAAAGGAAAAAGTTCTTGGACAATATTTCTTTGCCTCTTTCTAAGCTCTTTGAAGCACTCCGTGCGGAATCTTACTTTTTCTTTTCGTGTCCGAGCTGGTAAGAACTCGACTAGCCTCATGAAAAACGTCGAGGGATTCTTGCTGTGCTGGCATAGTTTTTTCTGGAGAGAAAGCCTGGAAAAGCTTTTTCGCTAAGACGTACGCGGCAAGATCCGCAAAAGACAGGTTACCGCAACTCGCCGAAGGTAGGTGCCGGTTCCCGCGTCTTTTGGCAGAAGCCGCGGTCCGGAGCGCACCGCGACTGGCACAATGCTCTGTGTGCGAAAAAGCCGCTTCTTCGCCTCCGGGCGACGGAGAGCTCGGCAGATGCTGAGACGAGTTAAACGAAGGCGCAAAGCACCGGGATTGAGTGCACAGCTCTCAAACTGAGCCAGGACAAGAACTAAACACTTTCCAGACGTTTAAACTTACTTTAAAATAGGAAGGGAAAAAGTTCTTGGACAACCCCACCACTTCTAAAATTCTATTTTGAAGCAAAAATAACCCATTCAAACAACTAAGTCTCTGCTGTAATCTGTACAAAAAAAGCAGTCCATTACCTGCTTTCTTAGCAGATTCTTTAGCTTCTATTAATATGGCAACCTTTGCTTGCTCTTCTAGATTAGAACCAAATTCTTACAGCATATAAGGAAACATAGGTTTGCTGTATCTGGTTCTTAGATACAGAAGTCCAGCAAGGAGTTCAGACCTCAAAAGGAGTGTCTGTACAACAAGATTCAGCACAACGTTGAGACATATTAGCTATTTTTCAGGAAAAGCAGCCAAAATGAAACTTTTTAGACTTCTGTACGATCATGGCTGCTTGCTTCCAGAACCTCACCTAAGTTGCTTGAATCTAGCTGCAATATTACTGTAAGCAGTGCAGTGAATGTAGGACATCATCATTCTTCTCTTCCATTGAAAATCTCAAGTGGAGTCGCATCACTTCTCTTCAAAATTCTGGATTTCCTTGCAAACTGGTAAAATAATGATAAATAAAGTGTTCTGTTCATACAGTTTAAACCTAATGTTCAAAATAAAAAAAAATCTATTCGGATATGGTCTGCAATAATACAGCAAAGGGAAGATGAACCAGACTGGCCTACAAAAGAAAGAAGTGAAGGATAATTTGTGATATTGGAAGACCTTAGGATTAATTATTCAAATAAATACAGAAATTAAATACAACCTATTCAATTCAATCAGTGATGCACAGATAGAGAAAAAGGACTAATTACTACTAATATTTCTTTCATTTTACAAAAAGAAGTGCAATGATCCTCTGGAATGCACGGAAGATTGTTGGAAAACACAGCAGCCTTTTTCTTCCCAACATATTCCTCAGAACTCCAGGAGACAAATCATTTGAGCTGTGAGGAGCTTTCTCTCTGTCAAACTCCCAGCGCATAGCCAATATTCTCTTCCTTTAGGGATCCTCCCCTCCCTGGGGGAGTGGTGGATAGTCTACAGCCCTGGTACATCAGCCAGACACTCCGCCTTATTTCCCATGGTTTCTGAAGCAAGGACATCATCTCCACTGCCTTTCTAGCCAAAATATATGCAAGGCACAACAAAGAACATAGCCAAAACCTTGAACACAGCTTATGGGTTTTGAAAGAAAAATCTCAGGTTGGCAATTCTGGATCTTCTGATCCAAACCACCAAGAAACCTCTCTTTAGAGGTGTTGGGAAAGATGAAAGTTTGACAAGAAAGTCTCACAGATATGTATGCTTGGCAGAAAGATTTTTGAATGTGGAGTCTGAAGAAAGAATAGAGTTGGAAGCAAGTTTTCATCTAGAAGGAAAGAATTGCTGAGCCAGTCTTACTGGATAACCAAGGAGGCAAAGGGTATGTTAGTTAGAAGGGGCTTTTATGACTTAGAGCAAAGGATGACTCCCCCCCTCAAAAAAAGAAGATGTTTTTACCAAGCGGGAAGATAGCACAGGCAAACAAGTCAGCAAATGTGGCAAGCAGAAGAAAGGTCTCCGAATTTTCCACTGCCAAGAAAACTGAAAAACAACTTTCAGCTTTAACTGTAATGTACTGACTTTTAGTGAGTGGAGAATAGTAACATGACTATGGTAATTAGAGTCGTTATGATAGGCTATAGATAAGAGTTAAGGGATAGATTGGTTCTACTGTGTGAAGATGCTCAGCAAAGTATATCATGCATTGTAACTAAAACCAAAGGCTCTCCAGGCCTGCCTGCAGCTAGAGCTGACAGCTGTAGGCACAGTCTCTGTCGCCCTCCACCCTGGGCTGCTGCAACATCTTGGATGGAATAAAGTGCATTTTGGAGAGCCACCTGGAGTCCTGCACCCCTCATTTAGGCTCTTACATGGAGGTGAAAAACTCTTCTGTGTATTGTACAAAAACATAGCTATGTAATCTAGAGTTGCATGACCCAATATTTCTATTGAACTGGAACATTTTTTATCAATATTATGGATCCACTTCTTTTCAGTGTGTTTGGTAAAAAATGTAAAGTATCCTTTAAAAGGAATTATTGGATGCGTACTGAGTACTACGGATTAGTTAAGGTGTTGGTTTGGCATGTCTTGGTTTTTGGTGGGGAGGGAAGAAGCCAGCCACAGAAGTGATTTTTTGTGGAAAGCTCCTAGAAACTTCCTCCATGCCTGGCAAAGTGAATCCCTGCTTGGCACTAAGAACAGACATGCTG
The DNA here is from genome assembly GCF_022539315.1 of Serinus canaria. Classification (NCBI taxonomy): domain Eukaryota; kingdom Metazoa; phylum Chordata; class Aves; order Passeriformes; family Fringillidae; genus Serinus; species Serinus canaria. The sequence goes on from NC_066338.1 coordinate 586,131, forward strand.
CTAAGCCAATTACAGAAGCTGCTAGCACCTCGGTGATATATTTAAGAACAAAATCAAAACTGCAGCCAGTTCACTTGAAGTTGGGAAATTTTTGGGTTGGCACCTCTCCTGGTTTGAAAGCAAAACCAGTGAGACACTCTATTGCAGAGGGTGTTTGTTATTGTAATGCAGTTCTAGTAGTTCATTTTATAATCCTTCCTGTTTTGTTCTGTTCTAGCATATGTTTTTATAAATCCATTGTTCCTTTCCCCCGTGCAGTGTTGGTTTTTGCTCTAGCTGTCCATCTCCCCAAAGACCTGCCCTTTTGTTCCCTGTTCCTTCTCCCATTGAACATCAACCCTTCCCCAAGCCTGCCCCTTTCTCTAGAAACTTCCCTATCAATTTTGTGCCCTTGGAAACCCCATTTGTTTGTTCAAGTTATTCTCCTCCCCTGTAGTCCCCCTTCTGGTTTAAACATTGTATTCCCTGTGTTGTGATCCACCCCCATTTTCTCCCAGTTGCTTCAAGATTGTATACTCCCCTGGGACCTCCCCCCTTTTAGAAGTTGTTATATGCCTTTGAGTCAGTGTCTTTCAGTGTCCTTAACCCTCCAGGGAGTAAACTGAAAGACATACAGAAGACCTCTCCCTGTTCCTTGTCCCTGCCCTCAGCGCAGTTCTATCCCCAAGGCAGTCCTCTTGTGCCGTAGAGCAGCTGTGCCCTACAGCTGCAGCCCGGATTCGACAGCTTTCTTGGGGCGGCCCACTCTCGCTGTCGGGAGCTAGTTGGGCTGAAGAAATCCGGCATTGCAGCAAGACTCCAAGTCAGAAATCCAATTTATTAGGAAAAGGGGGAAGAAACAATTACATGCAAGAATACAGAATAAAACTGCTGACAGAGTCAAAACACAAGCTGACGTCCTGCCAGTTGGGTTAGTGGTCGCAGTTTGGATGAAATGGTCCTGTTGAAAAGGTTATTCTGTAGAAATCATCTGGTAGCTCTTGTCCTCTGGAAAACCAGTGGGTAAGGGTGACCGTTCCTCTGGGAAAGCAATGGAAAGACTGCTTGTTGCGTCCCAAAACCCAGATGATATCCAGGTGGGGATGCTTAGCTCCTCCCCTCTGGGCGGAGCATCTCACAATGGGCTGATGTCATTCTGAGTCATGCTGTGGGTCCTTGATTACCCATTAAACCAATGGCTCCTGGATGGACTTATCTCTGAGTCATGTGGTAAGACTTTGATGGGCCCATGAACAGGAGGTAAGGAAAAAAAGATGTCAGTCCTGGTTTCCGCAGTTCTTGAGGGTGGGAATGGAATGCATTTTTATATTGTAAGGTAGGACAAGACAGGATGCAGGTTTTTGCTTAAGCAAGAAGTTTGTATGGATTTGAAAAGTATCCTTATACCAGAGGCACAAAAGTATTCTCCTACCCCTTTTAATCATCTTCAAATGAAGCAATTCTAACAATAACCTAACGCATGAATGACTTGCAAGTGAGTTGAAGACACACGCCAAA